>NW_027485212.1:0-47309 GCF_050908995.1 Andrena cerasifolii | reverse complement strand
TTCGGCTTCAAAGGCATCGCCTTAAAGTTGCAAATAAGAGGAGCAGGCCTTTCAAGAGGCGTTCGAAAATTCTGCGTCTCTTCGTTAAACAGTCACTGTCTCGAAACATCTGCGCCACTTCTCGCTCTTTGATTTGCTCTCCGGAGACGTTACTTTGTGCCATCTCTTTCGACGGCATGTTCTCCTGTTACAAAGCGCAATTTTGTGCGTTCTGAATATATTCACCAGATTTTGGCCAATATATCAGGAGAACATGAAGTGGAAATAGGTATACTAAATTTCAGCTTCAAAGGCATCGCCTTAAAGTTGCTCATAAGAGGCGCAGGCCTTTCAAGAGGCGTTCGAAAATTCTGCGTCTCTTCGTTAAGCAGTCACTGTCTCGAAATATCTGTGCCACTCCTCGCTCTTTAATTTGCTCTCCGGAGACTTTACTTTGTGCCATCTCTTTCGACGGCATGTTCTCCTGTTACAAAGCGCAGTTTTGTGCATTCTGAAAATATTCGACAGATTTTGTCCAATATATCAGGAAAACATGAAGTGGAAAGAGGTATACTAAATTTCGGCTTCAAAGGCATCGCCTTAAAGTTGCTAATAAGAGGCGCAGGCCTTTCAAGAGGCGTTCGAAAATTCTGCGTCTCTTCGTTAAGCAGTCACTGTCTCGAAATATCTGTGCCACTCCTCGCTCTTTAATTTGCTCTCCGGAGAGGTTACTTTGTGCCATCTCTTTCGACGGCATGTTCTCCTGTTACAAAGCGCAGTTTTGTACATTCTGAAAATATTCGCCAGATTTTGTCCAATATATCAGGAGAACATGAAGTGGAAAGAGGTATACTAAATTTCAGCTTCAAAGGGCATCGCCTTAAAGTTGGAAATAAGAGGCGGAGGCCTTTCAAGAGGCGTTCGAAAATTCTGCGTCTCTTCGTTAAACAGTCACTGCCTCGAAACATCTGCGCCAGTCCTCGCTCATTGATTTGCTCTCCGGAGACTTTACTTTGTGCCATTTCTTTCGACGGCATGTTCTCCTGTTATAAAGCGCAATTTTGTGCATGCTGAAAATTTTCGCCAGATTTTGGCCAATATATCATGAGAACATGAAATGGTAAGAGGTATACTAAATTTGAGCTTCAAAGGCATCGCCTTAAAGGTGCCAATACGAGGCGCAGGCCTTTCAAGAGGCGTTCGAAAATTCTGCGTCTCTTCGTTAAGCAGTCACTGTCTCGAAATATCTGTGCCACTCCTCGCTCTTTGATTTGCTCTCCGGAGACGTTACTTTGTGCCATCTCTTTCGACGGCATGTTCTCCTGTTACAAAGCGCAGTTTTGTGCATTCTGAAAATATTCGCCAGATTTCGTCCAATATATCAGGAGAACATGAAGTGGAAAGAGGTATACTAAATTTCGGCTTCAAAGGCATCGCCTTAAAGTTGCAAATAAGAGGCGCAGGCCTTTCAAGAGGCGTTCGAAATTTCTGCGTCTCTTCGTTAAACAGTCACTGTCTCGAAACATCTGCGCCACTTCTCGCTCTTTGATTTGCTCTCCGGAGACGTTACTTTGTGCCATCTCTTTCGACGGCATGTTCTCCTGTTACAAAGCGCAATTTTGTGCGTTCTGAATATATTCACCAGATTTTGGCCAATATATCAGGAGAACATGAAGTGGAAATAGGTATACTAAATTTCAGCTTCAAAGGCATCGCCTTAAAGTTGCTCATAAGAGGCGCAGGCCTTTCAAGAGGCGTTCGAAAATTCTGCGTCTCTTCGTTAAGCAGTCACTGTCTCGAAATATCTGTGCCACTCCTCGCTCTTTAATTTGCTCTCCGGAGACTTTACTTTGTGCCATCTCTTTCGACGGCATGTTCTCCTGTTACAAAGCGCAGTTTTGTGCATTCTCGAAATTTTCGCCTGATTTTGGCCACTATATCATGAGAACACGAAGTGGAAAGAGGTATACTAAATTTCGGCTTCAAAGGCATCGCCTTAAAGTTGCAATTAAGAGGCGCAGGCCTTTCAAGAGGCGTTCGAAAATTCTGCGTGTCTTCGTTAAACAGTCACTGTCTCGAATTATCTGCGCCACTTCTCGCTCATTGATTTGCTCCCCGGAGACGTTACTTTGTTCCATCCCTTTCGACGGCATGTTCTCCTGTTACAAAGCCCAATTTTGTGCATTCTGAAAATTTTCGCCAGATTTTGGCCAATATATCAGGAGAACATGAAGTGGAAAGAGGTATACTAAATTTCAGCTTCAAAGGCATCGCCTTAAAGTTGCAATTAAGAGGCGCAGGCCTTTCAAGAGGCGTTCGAAAATTCTGCGTGTCTTCGTTAAACAGTCACTGTCTCGAAACACCTGCGCCACTTCTCGCTCTTTGATTTGCTCCCCGGAGACGTTACTTTGTTCCATCTCTTTCGACGGCATGTTCTCCTATTACAAAGCCCAATTTTGTGCATTCTGAAAATTTTCGCCAGATTTTGGCCAATATATCAGGAGAACATGAAGTGGAAAGAGGTATACTAAATTTCAGCTTCAAAGGCATCGCCTTAAAGTTGCAAATAAGAGGCGCAGGCCTTTCAAGAGGCGTTCGAAAATTTTGCGTCTCTTCGTTAAACAGTCACTGTCTCGAAACACCTGCGCCACTTCTCGCTCTTTCGTTTGCTGTCCGGAGACTTTACTTTGTGCCATCTCTTTCGACGGCATGTTCTCCTGTTACAAAGCACAATTTTGTGCATTCTGAAAATTTTCGCCTGATTTTGGCCAATATATCAGGAGAAAATGAAGTGGAAAGAGGCATACTAAATTTCAGCTTCAAAGGCATCGCCTTAAAGTTGCAAATAAGAGGCGCAGGCCTTTCAAGAGGCGTTCGAAAATTCTGCGTGTCTTCGTTAAACAGTCACTGTCTCGAAACACCTGCGCCACTTCTCGCTCTTTGATTTGCTCTCCGGAGACGTTACTTTGTTCCATCTCTTTCGACGGCATGTTCTCCTATTACAAAGCCCAATTTTGTGCATTCTGAAAATTTTCGCCAGATTTTGGCCAATATATCAGGAGAACATGAAGTGGAAAGAGGTATACTAAATTTCAGCTTCAAAGGCATCGCCTTAAAGTTGCAAATAAGAGGCGCAGGTCTTTCAAGATGCGTTCGAAAATTCTGCGTCTCTTCGTTAAACAGTCACTGTCTCGAAACACCTGCGCCACTTCTCGCTTTTTGATTTGCTCTCCAGAGACGTTACTTTGTTCCATCTCTTTCAACGGCATGTTCTCCTGTTACAAAGCACAATTTTGTGCATTCTGAAAATTTTCGCCTGATTTTGGCCAATATATCAGGAGAACATGAAGTGGAAAGAGGTATACTAAATTTCAGCTTCAAAGGCATCGCCTTAAAGTTGCAATTAAGAGGCGCAGGCCTTTCAAGAGGCGTTCGAAAATTCTGCGTGTCTTCGTTAAACAGTCACTGTCTCGAAACACCTGCGCCACTTCTCGCTCTTTGATTTGCTCCCCGGAGACGTTACTTTGTTCCATCTCTTTCAACGGCATGTTCTCCTGTTACAAAGCACAATTTTGTGCATTCTGAAAATTTTCGCCTGATTTTGGCCAATATATCAGGAGAAAATGAAGTGGAAAGAGGCATACTAAATTTCAGCTTCAAAGGCATCGCCTAAAAGTTGCAAATAAGAGGCGCAGACCTTTCAAGAGGCGTTCGAAAATTCTGCGTCTCTTCGTTAAACAGTCACTGTCTCGAAACATCTGCGCCACTTCTCGCTCTTTGATTTGCTCTCCGGAGACGTTACTTTGTTCCATCCCTTTCGACGGCATGTTCTCCTATTACAAAGCCCAATTTTGAGCATTCTGAAAATTTTCGCCAGATTTTGGCCAATATATCAGGAGAACATGAAGTGGAAAGAGGTATACTAAGTTTCAGCTTCAAAGGCATCGCCTTAAAGTTGCAAATAAGAGGCGCAGGCCTTGCAAGAGGCGTTCGAAAATTCTGCGTCTCTTCGTTAAACAGTCACTGTCTCGAAATATCTGCGCCACTTCTCGCTCTTTGATTTGCTCTCCGGAGACGTTACTTTGTTCCATCTCTTTCGACGGCATGTTCTCCTATTACAAAGCCCAATTTTGTGCATTCTGAAAATTTTCGCCAGATTTTGGCCAATATATCAGGAGAACATGAAGTGGAAAGAGGTATACTAAATTTCAGCTTCAAAGGCATCGCCTTAAAGTTGCAAATAAGAGGCGCTGGCCTTTCAAGAGGCGTTCGAAAATTCTGCGTCTCTTCGTTAAACAGTCACTGTCTCGAAACATATGCGCCTCTTCACGCTCTTTGATTTGCTCTCCGGAGACGTTACTTTGTGCCATCTCTTTCGACGGCATGTTCTCCTGTTACAAAGCCCAATTTTGTGCATTCTGAAAATTTTCGCCAGATTTTGGCCAATATATCAGGAGAACATGAAGTGGAAAGAGGTATACTAAATTTCATCTTCAAAGGCATCGCCTTAAAGTTGCAATTAAGAGGCGCAGGCCTTTCAAGAGGCGTTCGAAAATTCTGCGTGTCTTCGTTAAACAGTCACTGTCTCGAATTATCTGCGCCACTTCTCGCTCATTGATTTGCTCCCCGGAGACGTTACTTTGTTCCATCCCTTTCGACGGCATGTTCTCCTGTTACAAAGCCCAATTTTGTGCATTCTGAAAATTTTCGCCAGATTTTGGCCAATATATCAGGAGAACATGAAGTGGAAAGAGGTATACTAAATTTCAGCTTCAAAGGCATCGCCTTAAAGTTGCAATTAAGAGGCGCAGGCCTTTCAAGAGGCGTTCGAAAATTCTGCGTGTCTTCGTTAAACAGTCACTGTCTCGAAACACCTGCGCCACTTCTCGCTCTTTGATTTGCTCCCGGAGACGTTACTTTGTTCCATCTCTTTCGACGGCATGTTCTCCTATTACAAAGCCCAATTTTGTGCATTCTGAAAATTTTCGCCAGATTTTGGCCAATATATCAGGAGAACATGAAGTGGAAAGAGGTATACTAAATTTCAGCTTCAAAGGCATCGCCTTAAAGTTGCAAATAAGAGGCGCAGGCCTTTCAAGAGGCGTTCGAAAATTTTGCGTCTCTTCGTTAAACAGTCACTGTCTCGAAACACCTGCGCCACTTCTCGCTCTTTCGTTTGCTGTCCGGAGACTTTACTTTGTGCCATCTCTTTCGACGGCATGTTCTCCTGTTACAAAGCACAATTTTGTGCATTCTGAAAATTTTCGCCTGATTTTGGCCAATATATCAGGAGAAAATGAAGTGGAAAGAGGCATACTAAATTTCAGCTTCAAAGGCATCGCCTTAAAGTTGCAAATAAGAGGCGCAGGCCTTTCAAGAGGCGTTCGAAAATTCTGCGTGTCTTCGTTAAACAGTCACTGTCTCGAAACACCTGCGCCACTTCTCGCTCTTTGATTTGCTCTCCGGAGACGTTACTTTGTTCCATCTCTTTCGACGGCATGTTCTCCTATTACAAAGCCCAATTTTGTGCATTCTGAAAATTTTCGCCAGATTTTGGCCAATATATCAGGAGAACATGAAGTGGAAAGAGGTATACTAAATTTCAGCTTCAAAGGCATCGCCTTAAAGTTGCAAATAAGAGGCGCAGGTCTTTCAAGATGCGTTCGAAAATTCTGCGTCTCTTCGTTAAACAGTCACTGTCTCGAAACACCTGCGCCACTTCTCGCTTTTTGATTTGCTCTCCAGAGACGTTACTTTGTTCCATCTCTTTCAACGGCATGTTCTCCTGTTACAAAGCACAATTTTGTGCATTCTGAAAATTTTCGCCTGATTTTGGCCAATATATCAGGAGAACATGAAGTGGAAAGAGGTATACTAAATTTCAGCTTCAAAGGCATCGCCTTAAAGTTGCAATTAAGAGGCGCAGGCCTTTCAAGAGGCGTTCGAAAATTCTGCGTGTCTTCGTTAAACAGTCACTGTCTCGAAACACCTGCGCCACTTCTCGCTCTTTGATTTGCTCCCCGGAGACGTTACTTTGTTCCATCTCTTTCAACGGCATGTTCTCCTGTTACAAAGCACAATTTTGTGCATTCTGAAAATTTTCGCCTGATTTTGGCCAATATATCAGGAGAAAATGAAGTGGAAAGAGGCATACTAAATTTCAGCTTCAAAGGCATCGCCTAAAAGTTGCAAATAAGAGGCGCAGACCTTTCAAGAGGCGTTCGAAAATTCTGCGTCTCTTCGTTAAACAGTCACTGTCTCGAAACATCTGCGCCACTTCTCGCTCTTTGATTTGCTCTCCGGAGACGTTACTTTGTTCCATCTCTTTCGACGGCATGTTCTCCTATTACAAAGCCCAATTTTGAGCATTCTGAAAATTTTCGCCAGATTTTGGCCAATATATCAGGAGAACATGAAGTGGAAAGAGGTATACTAAGTTTCAGCTTCAAAGGCATCGCCTTAAAGTTGCAAATAAGAGGCGCAGGCCTTGCAAGAGGCGTTCGAAAATTCTGCGTCTCTTCGTTAAACAGTCACTGTCTCGAAATATCTGCGCCACTTCTCGCTCTTTGATTTGCTCTCCGGAGACGTTACTTTGTTCCATCTCTTTCGACGGCATGTTCTCCTATTACAAAGCCCAATTTTGTGCATTCTGAAAATTTTCGCCAGATTTTGGCCAATATATCAGGAGAACATGAAGTGGAAAGAGGTATACTAAATTTCAGCTTCAAAGGCATCGCCTTAAAGTTGCAAATAAGAGGCGCTGGCCTTTCAAGAGGCGTTCGAAAATTCTGCGTGTCTTCGTTAAACAGTCACTGTCTCGAAACATATGCGCCTCTTCTCGCTCTTTGATTTGCTCTCCGGAGACGTTACTTTGTGCCATCTCTTTCGACGGCATGTTCTCCTGTTACAAAGCCCAATTTTGTGCATTCTGAAAATTTTCGCCAGATTTTGGCCAATATATCAGGAGAACATGAAGTGGAAAGAGGTATACTAAATTTCATCTTCACAGGCATCGCCTTAAAGTTGCAATTAAGAGGCGCAGGCCTTTCAAGAGGCGTTCGAAAATTCTGCGTGTCTTCGTTAAACAGTCACTGTCTCGAAACACCTGCGCCACTTCTCGCTCTTTGATTTGCTCTCCGGAGACGTTACTTTGTGCCATCTCTTTCGACGGCATGTTCTCCTATTACAAAGCCCAATTTTGTGCATTCTGAAAATTTTCGCCAGATTTTGGCCAATATATCAGGAGAACATTGAAGTGGAAAGAGGTATACTAAATTTCAGCTTCAAAGGCATCGCCTTAAAGTTGCAAATAAGAGGCGCAGGCCTTTCAAGAGGCGTTCGAAAATTTTGCGTCTCTTCGTAAACAGTCACTGTCTCGAAACACCTGCGCCACTTCTCGCTCTTTCGTTTTGCTGTCCGGAGACTTTACTTTGTGCCATCTCTTTCGACGGCATGTTCTCCTGTTACAAAGCACAATTTTGTGCATTCTGAAAATTTTCGCCTGATTTTGGCCAATATATCAGGAGAAAATGAAGTGGAAAGAGGCATACTAAATTTCAGCTTCAAAGGCATCGCCTTAAAGTTGCAAATAAGAGGCGCAGGCCTTTCAAGAGGCGTTCGAAAATTCTGCGTGTCTTCGTTAAACAATCACTGTCTCGAAACACCTGCGCCACTTCTCGCTCTTTGATTTGCTCTCCGGAGACGTTACTTTGTTCCATCTCTTTCGACGGCATGTTCTCCTATTACAAAGCTCAATGTGTGTATTCTCGAAATTTCGCCAGATTTTGGCCAATATATCAGGAGAAAATGAAGTGGAAAGAGGTATACTAAATTTCAGCTTCAAAGGCATCGCCTTAAAGTTGCAAATAAGAGGCGCAGGTCCTTTCAAGAGGCGTTCGAAAATTCTGCGTCTCTTCGTTAAACAGTCACTGTCTCGAAATATCTGCGCCACTTCTCGCTCTTTGATTTGCTCTCCGGAGACGTTACTTTGTTCCATCTCTTTCGACGGCATGTTCTCCTATTACAAAGCCCAATTTTGTGCATTCTGAAAATTTTCGCCAGATTTTGGCCAATATATCAGGAGAACATGAAGTGGAAAGAGGTATACTAAATAACAGCTTCAAAGGCATCGCCATTAAAGTTGCAAATAAGAGGCGCAGGCCTTGCAAGAGGCGTTCGAAAAATTCTGCGTGTCTTCGTTAAACAGTCACTGTCTCGAAATACCTGCGCCACTTCTCGCTCTTTGATTTGCTCCCCGGAGACGTTACTTTGTTGCATCCCTTTCGACGGCATGTTCTCCTGTTACAAAGCCCAATTTTGTGCATTCTGAAAATTTTCGCCAGATTTTGGCCAATATATCAGGAGAACATGAAGTGGAAAGAGGTATACTAAATTTCAGCTTCAAATGCATCGCCTTAAAGTTGCAAATTAAGAGGCGCAGGCCTTTCAAGAGGCGTTCGAAAATTCTGCGTGTCTTCGTTAAACAGTCACTGTCTCGAAACACCTGCGCCACTTCTCGCTCTTTGATTTGCTCCCCGGAGACGTTACTTTGTTCCATCTCTTTCGACGGCATGTTCTCCTATTACAAAGCCCAATTTTGTGCATTCTGAAAATTTTCGCCAGATTTTGGCCAATATATCAGGAGAACATGAAGTGGAAAGAGGTATACTAAATTTCAGCTTCAAAGGCATCGCCTTAAGTTGCAAATAAAGAGGCGCAGGCCTTTCAAGAGGCGTTCGAAAATTTTGCGTCTCTTCGTTAAACAGTCACTGTCTCGAAACACCTGCGCCACTTCTCGCTCTTTCGTTTGCTGTCCGGAGACTTTACTTTGTGCCATCTCTTTCGACGGCATGTTCTCCTGTTACAAAGCACAATTTTGTGCATTCTGAAAATTTTCGCCTGATTTTGGCCAATATATCAGGAGAAAATGAAGTGGAAAGAGGCATACTAAATTTCAGCTTCAAAGGCATCGCCTTAAAGTTGCAAATAAGAGGCGCAGGCCTTTCAAGAGGCGTTCGAAAATTCTGCGTGTCTTCGTTAAACAGTCACTGTCTCGAAACACCTGCGCCACTTCTCGCTCTTTGATTTGCTCTCCGGAGACGTTAGTTTGTTCCATCTCTTTCGACGGCATGTTCTCCTATTACAAAGCTCAATTGTGTGTTTTCTCGAAATTTTCGGCCAGATTTTGGCCAATATATCAGGAGAAAATGAAGTGGAAAGAGGTATACTAAATTTCAGCTTCAAAGGCATCGCCTTAAAGTTGCAAATAAGAGGGCGCAGGTCTTTCAAGAGGCGTTCGAAAATTCTGCGTCTCTTCGTTAAACAGTCACTGTCTCGAAATATCTGCGCCACTTCTCGCTCTTTGATTTGCTCTCCGGAGACGTTACTTTGTTCCATCTCTTTCGACGGCATGTTCTCCTATTACAAAGCCCAATTTTGTGCATTCTGAAAATTTTCGCCAGATTTTGGCCAATATATCAGGAGAACATGAAGTGGAAAGAGGTATACTAAATTTCAGCTTCAAAGGCATCGCCTTAAAGTTGCAAATAAGAGGCGCAGGCCTTGCAAGAGGCGTTCGAAAATTCTGCGTGTCTTCGTTAAACAGTCACTGTCTCGAAATACCTGCGCCACTTCTCGCTCTATGATTTGCTCCCCGGAGACGTTACTTTGTTCCATCCTTTCGACGGCATGTTCTCCTGTTACAAAGCCCAATTTTGTGCATTCTGAAAATTTTCGCCAGATTTTGGCCAATATATCAGGAGACATGAAGTGGAAAGAGGTATACTAAGTTTCAGCTTCAAAGGCATCGCCTTAAAGTTGCAAATAAGAGGCACAGGCCTTGCAAGAGGCGTTCGAAAATTCTGCGTCTCTTCGTTAAACAGTCACTGTCTCGAAATATCTGCGCCACTTCTCGCTCTTTGATTTGCTCTCCGGAGACGTTACTTTGTTCCATCTCTTTCGACGGCATGTTCTCCTATTACAAAGCCCAATTTTGTGCATTCTGAAAATTTTCGCCAGATTTTGGCCAATATATCAGGAGAAACATGAAGTGGAAAGAGGTATACTAAATTTCAGCTTCAAAGGCATCGCCTAAAGTTGCAAATAAGAGGCGCAGGCCTTGCAAGAGGCGTTCGAAAATTCTGCGTCTCTTCGTTAAACAGTCACTGTCTCGAAACATATGCGCCTCTTCTCGCTCTTTGATTTGCTCTCCGGAGACGTTACTTTGTGCCATCTCTTTCGACGGCATGTTCTCCTGTTACAAAGCACAATTTTGTGCATTCTGAAAATTTTCGCCTGATTTTGGCCAATATATCAGGAGAAAATGAAGTGGAAAGAGGCATACTAAATTTCAGCTTCAAAGGCATCGCCTTAAAGTTGCAAATAAGAGGCGCAGGCCTTTCAAGAGGCGTTCGAAATTCTGCGTGTCTTCGTTAAACAGTCACTGACTCGAAATATCTGCGCCACTTCTCGCTCTTTGATTTGCTCTCCGGAGACGTTACTTTGTGCCATCTCTTTCGACGGCATGTTCTCCTGTTACAAAGCCCAATTTTGTGCATTCTCAAAATTTTCGCCAGATTTTGGCCAATATATCAGGAGAACATGAAGTGGAAAGAGGTATACTAAATTTCAGCTTCAAATGCATCGCCTTAAAGTTGCAAATAAGAGGCGCAGGCCTTTCAAGAGGCGTTCGAAAATTCTGCGTTTCGTTGTTAAACAATCACTGTCTCGAAACACTGTGCCACATCTCGCTTTTTGATTTGCTCTCCAGAGACGTTACTTTGTTCCATCTCTTTCGACGGCATGTTGTCCTGTTACAAAGCACAATTTTGTGTATTCTCGAAATTTTCGCCAGATTTTGGCCAATATATCAGGAGAAAATGAAGTGGAAAGAGGTATACTAAATTTCAGCTTCAAAGGCATCGCCTTAAGTTGCAAATAAGAGGCGCAGGCCTTTCAAGAGGCGTTCGAAAATTCGGCGTCTCTTCGTTAAACAGTCACTGTCTCGAAACATCTGCGCCACTTCTTGCTCTTTGATTTGCACTCCGGAGACGTTACTTTGTGCCATCTCTTTCGACGGCATGTTGTCTGTTACAAAAGCTCAATTTTGTGTATTCTCGAAATTTTCTCCAGATTTTGGCCAATATATCAGGAGAAAATGAAGTGGAAAGAGGTATACTAAATTTCAGCTTCAAAGGGATCGCCTTAAAGTTGCAAATAAGAGGCGCAGGTCTTTCAAGAGGCGTTCGAAAATTCTGCGTGTCTTCGTTAAACAGTCACTGTCTCGAAATATCTGCGCCACTTCTCGCTCTTTGATTTGCTCTCCGGCGACGTTACTTTGTGCCATCTCTTTCGACGGCATGTTCTCCTGTTACAAAGCCAATTTTGTGCATTCTGAAAATTTTCGCCAGATTTTTGGCCAATATATCAGGAGAACATGAAGTGGAAAGAGGTATACTAAATTTCAGCTTCAAAGGCATCGCCTTAAAGTTGCAAATAAGAGGCGCAGGCCTTTCAAGAGGCGTTCGAAAATTCTGCGTCTCTTCGTTAAACAGTCACTGTCTCGAAACACCTGCGCCACTTCTCGCTTTTTGATTTGCTCTCCAGAGACGTTACTTTGTTCCATCTCTTTCGACGGCATGTTCTCCTATTACAAAGCCCAATTTTGTGCATTCTGAAAATTTTCGCCAGATTTTGGCCAATATATCAGGAGAACATGAAGTGGACAGAGGTATACTAAATTTCAGCTTCAAAGGCATCGCCTTAAAGTTGCAAATAAGAGGCGCAGGCCTTGCAAGAGGCGTTCGAAATTCTGCGTCTCTTCGTTAAACAGTCACTGTCTCGAAACATCTGCGCCTCTTCTCGCTCTTTGATTTGCTCTCCGGAGACGTTGCTTTGTGCCATCTCTTTCGACGGCATGTTCTCCTGTTACAAAGCCCAATTTTGTGCATTCTGAAAATTTTCGCCAGATTTTGGCCAATATATCAGGAGAACATGAAGTGGAAAGAGGTATACTAAATTTCAGCTTCAAAGGCATCGCCTTAAAGTTGCAAATAAGAGCGCAGGCCTTTCAAGAGGCGTTCGAAAATTCGGCGTCTCTTCGTTAAACAGTCACTGTCTCGAAACACCTGCGCCACTTCTCGCTTTTTGATTTGCTCTCCAGAGACGTTACTTTGCTCCATCTCTTTCAACGGCATGTTGTCCTGTTACAAAGCTCAATTTTGTGTATTCTCGAAATTTTCGCCACATTTTGGCCATTATATCAGGAGAAAATGAAGTGGAAAGAGGAATACTAAATTTCAGCTTCAAAGGCATCGCCTTAAAGTTGCAAATAAGAGGCGCAGGTCTTTCAAGAGGCGTTCGAAAATTCTGCGTCTCTTCGTTAAACAGTCACTGTCTCGAAATATCTGCGCCACTTCTCGCTCTTTGATTTGCTCTCCGGAGACGTTACTTTGTTCCATCTCTTTCGACGGCATGTTCTCCTATTACAAAGCCCAATTTTGTGCATTCTGAAAATTTTCGCCAGATTTTGGCCAATATATCAGGAGAACATGAAGTAGAAAGAGGTATACTAAATTTCAGCTTCAAAGGCATCGCCTTAAGTTGCAAATATGAGGCGCAGGCCTTGCAAGAGGCGTTCGAAATTCTGCGTGTCTTCGTTAAACAGTCACTGTCTCGAAATACCTGCGCCACTTCTCGCTCTATGATTTGCTCCCCGGAGACGTTACTTTGTTCCATCCCTTTCGACGGCATGTTCTCCTGTTACAAAGCCCAATTTTGTGCATTCTGAAATTTTCGCCAGATTTTGGCCAATATATCAGGAGAACATGAAGTGGAAAGAGGTATACTAAATTTCAGCTTCAAAGGCATCGCCTTAAAGTTGCAAATAAGAGGCGCAGGCCTTTCAAGAGGCGTTCGAAAAATCTGCGTCTCTTCGTTAAACAGTCACTGTCTCGAAACACCTGCGCCACTTCTCGCTCTTTCGTTTGCTGTCCGGAGACTTTACTTTGTGCCATCTCTTTCGACGGCATGTTCTCCTGTTACAAAGCACAATTTTGTGCATTCTGAAAATTTTCGCCTGATTTTGGCCAATATATCAGGAGAAAATGAAGTGGAAAGAGGCATACTAAATTTCAGCTTCAAAGGCATCGCCTTAAAGTTGCAAATAAGAGGCGCAGGCCTTTCAAGAGGCGTTCGAAAATTCTGCGTGTCTTCGTTAAACAGTCACTGTCTCGAAACATCTGCGCCACTTCTTGCTCTTTGATTTGCACTCCGGAGACGTTACTTTGTGCCATCTCTTTCGACGGCATGTTGTCCTGTTACAAAGCTCAATTTTGTGTATTCTCGAAATTTTCTCCAGATTTTGGCCAATATATCAGGAGAAAATGAAGTGGAAAGAGGTATACTAAATTTCACCTTCAAAGGGATCGCCTTAAAGTTGCAAATAAGAGGCGCAGGTCTTTCAAGAGGCGTTCGAAAATTCTGCGTGTCTTCGTTAAACAGTCACTGTCTCGAAATATCTGCGCCACTTCTCGCTCTTTGATTTGCTCTCCGGCGACGTTACTTTGTGCCATCTCTTTCGACGGCATGTTCTCCTGTTACAAAGCCCAATTTTGTGCATTCTGAAAATTTTCGCCAGATTTTGGCCAATATATCAGGAGAACATGAAGTGGAAAGAGGTATACTAAATTTCAGCTTCAAAGGCATCGCCTTAAAGTTGCAAATAAGAGGCGCAGGCCTTTCAAGAGGCGTTCGAAAATTCTGCGTCTCTTCGTTAAACAGTCACTGTCTCGAAACACCTGCGCCACTTCTCGCTTTTTGATTTGCTCTCCAGAGACGTTACTTTGTTCCATCTCTTTCGACGGCATGTTCTCCTATTACAAAGCCCAATTTTGTGCATTCTGAAAATTTTCGCCAGATTTTGGCCAATATATCAGGAGAACATGAAGTGGACAGAGGTATACTAAATTTCAGCTTCAAAGGCATCGCCTTAAAGTTGCAAATAAGAGGCGCAGGCCTTGCAAGAGGCGTTCGAAAATTCTGCGTCTCTTCGTTAAACAGTCACTGTCTCGAAACATCTGCGCCTCTTCTCGCTCTTTGATTTGCTCTCCGGAGACGTTGCTTTGTGCCATCTCTTTCGACGGCATGTTCTCCTGTTACAAAGCCCAATTTTGTGCATTCTGAAAATTTTCGCCAGATTTTGGCCAATATATCAGGAGAACATGAAGTGGAAAGAGGTATACTAAATTTCAGCTTCAAAGGCATCGCCTTAAAGTTGCAAATAAGAGGCGCAGGCCTTTCAAGAGGCGTTCGAAAATTCGGCGTCTCTTCGTTAAACAGTCACTGTCTCGAAACACCTGCGCCACTTCTCGCTTTTTGATTTGCTCTCCAGAGACGTTACTTTGCTCCATCTCTTTCAACGGCATGTTGTCCTGTTACAAAGCTCAATTTTGTGTATTCTCGAAATTTTCGCCACATTTTGGCCATTATATCAGGAGAAAATGAAGTGGAAAGAGGAATACTAAATTTCAGCTTCAAAGGCATCGCCTTAAAGTTGCAAATAAGAGGCGCAGGTCTTTCAAGAGGCGTTCGAAAATTCTGCGTCTCTTCGTTAAACAGTCACTGTCTCGAAATATCTGCGCCACTTCTCGCTCTTTGATTTGCTCTCCGGAGACGTTACTTTGTTCCATCTCTTTCGACGGCATGTTCTCCTATTACAAAGCCCAATTTTGTGCATTCTGAAAATTTTCGCCAGATTTTGGCCAATATATCAGGAGAACATGAAGTGGAAAGAGGTATACTAAATTTCAGCTTCAAAGGCATCGCCTTAAAGTTGCAAATATGAGGCGCAGGCCTTGCAAGAGGCGTTCGAAAATTCTGCGTGTCTTCGTTAAACAGTCACTGTCTCGAAATACCTGCGCCACTTCTCGCTCTATGATTTGCTCCCCGGAGACGTTACTTTGTTCCATCCCTTTCGACGGCATGTTCACCTGTTACAAAGCCCAATTTTGTGCATTCTGAAAATTTTCGCCAGATTTTGGCCAATATATCAGGAGAACATGAAGTGGAAAGAGGTATACTAAATTTCAGCTTCAAAGGCATCGCCTTAAAGTTGCAATTAAGAGGCGCAGGCCTTTCAAGAGGCGTTCGAAAATTCTGCGTGTCTTCGTTAAACAGTCACTGTCTCGAAACACCTGCGCCACTTCTCGCTCTTTGATTTGCTCCCCGGAGACGTTACTTTGTTCCATCCCTTTCGACGGCATGTTCTCCTATTACAAAGCCCAATTTTGTGCATTCTGAAAATTTTAGCCAGATTTTGGCCAATATATCAGGAGAACATGAAGTGGAAAGAGGTATACTAAATTTCAGCTTCAAAGGCATCGCCTTAAAGTTGCAAATAAGAGGCGCAGGCCTTGCAAGAGGCGTTCGAAAATTCTGCGTCTCTTCGTTAAACAGTCACTGTCTCGAAATATCTGCGCCACTTCTCGCTCTTTGATTTGCTCTCCGGAGACGTTACTTTGTTCCATCTCTTTCGACGGCATGTTCTCCTATTACAAAGCCCAATTTTGTGCATTCTGAAAATTTTCGCCAGATTTTGGCCAATATATCAGGAGAACATGAAGTGGAAAGAGGTATACTAAATTTCAGCTTCAAAGGCATCGCCTTAAAGTTGCAAATAAGAGGCGCAGGCCTTGCAAGAGGCGTTCGAAAATTCTGCGTCTCTTCGTTAAACAGTCACTGTCTCGAAACATATGCGCCTCTTCTCGCTCTTTGATTTGCTCTCCGGAGACGTTACTTTGTGCCATCTCTTTCGACGGCATGTTCTCCTGTTACAAAGCCCAATTTTGTGCTTTCTGAAAATTTTCGCCAGATTTTAGCCAATATATCAGGAGAACATGAAGTGGAAAGAGGTATACTAAATTTCAGCTTCAAAGGCATCGCCTTAAAGTTGCAAATAAGAGGCGCAGGCCTTTCAAGAGGCGTTCGAAAAATCTGCGTCTCTTCGTTAAACAGTCACTGTCTCGAAACACCTGCGCCACTTCTCGCTCTTTCGTTTGCTGTCCGGAGACTTTACTTTGTGCCATCTCTTTCGACGGCATGTTCTCCTGTTACAAAGCACAATTTTGTGCATTCTGAAAATTTTCGCCTGATTTTGGCCAATATATCAGGAGAAAATGAAGTGGAAAGAGGCATACTAAATTTCAGCTTCAAAGGCATCGCCTTAAAGTTGCAAATAAGAGGCGCAGGCCTTTCAAGAGGCGTTCGAAAATTCTGCGTGTCTTCGTTAAACAGTCACTGTCTCGAAACATCTGCGCCACTTCTTGCTCTTTGATTTGCACTCCGGAGACGTTACTTTGTGCCATCTCTTTCGACGGCATGTTGTCCTGTTACAAAGCTCAATTTTGTGTATTCTCGAAATTTTCTCCAGATTTTGGCCAATATATCAGGAGAAAATGAAGTGGAAAGAGGTATACTAAATTTCAGCTTCAAAGGGATCGCCTTAAAGTTGCAAATAAGAGGCGCAGGTCTTTCAAGAGGCGTTCGAAAATTCTGCGTGTCTTCGTTAAACAGTCACTGTCTCGAAATATCTGCGCCACTTCTCGCTCTTTGATTTGCTCTCCGGCGACGTTACTTTGTGCCATCTCTTTCGACGGCATGTTCTCCTGTTACAAAGCCCAATTTTGTGCATTCTGAAAATTTTCGCCAGATTTTGGCCAATATATCAGGAGAACATGAAGTGGAAAGAGGTATACTAAATTTCAGCTTCAAAGGCATCGCCTTAAAGTTGCAAATAAGAGGCGCAGGCCTTTCAAGAGGCGTTCGAAAATTCTGCGTCTCTTCGTTAAACAGTCACTGTCTCGAAACACCTGCGCCACTTCTCGCTTTTTGATTTGCTCTCCAGAGACGTTACTTTGTTCCATCTCTTTCGACGGCATGTTCTCCTATTACAAAGCCCAATTTTGTGCATTCTGAAAATTTTCGCCAGATTTTGGCCAATATATCAGGAGAACATGAAGTGGACAGAGGTATACTAAATTTCAGCTTCAAAGGCATCGCCTTAAAGTTGCAAATAAGAGGCGCAGGCCTTGCAAGAGGCGTTCGAAAATTCTGCGTCTCTTCGTTAAACAGTCACTGTCTCGAAACATCTGCGCCTCTTCTCGCTCTTTGATTTGCTCTCCGGAGACGTTGCTTTGTGCCATCTCTTTCGACGGCATGTTCTCCTGTTACAAAGCCCAATTTTGTGCATTCTGAAAATTTTCGCCAGATTTTGGCCAATATATCAGGAGAACATGAAGTGGAAAGAGGTATACTAAATTTCAGCTTCAAAGGCATCGCCTTAAAGTTGCAAATAAGAGGCGCAGGCCTTTCAAGAGGCGTTCGAAAATTCGGCGTCTCTTCGTTAAACAGTCACTGTCTCGAAACACCTGCGCCACTTCTCGCTTTTTGATTTGCTCTCCAGAGACGTTACTTTGCTCCATCTCTTTCAACGGCATGTTGTCCTGTTACAAAGCTCAATTTTGTGTATTCTCGAAATTTTCGCCACATTTTGGCCATTATATCAGGAGAAAATGAAGTTGAAAGAGGAATACTAAATTTCAGCTTCAAAGGGATCGCCTTAAAGTTGCAAATAAGAGGCGCAGGCCTTTCAAGAGGCGTTCGAAAAATCTGCGTCTCTTCGTTAAGCAGTCACTGTCTCGAAACACCTGCGCCACTTCTCGCTCTTTCGTTTGCTGTCCGGAGACTTTACTTTGTGCCATCTCTTTCGACGGCATGTTCTCCTGTTACAAAGCACAATTTTGTGCATTCTGAAAATTTTCGCCTGATTTTGGCCAATATATCAGGAGAAAATGAAGTGGAAAGAGGCATACTAAATTTCAGCTTCAAAGGCATCGCCTTAAAGTTGCAAATAAGAGGCGCAGGCCTTTCAAGAGGCGTTCGAAAATTCTGCGTGTCTTCGTTAAACAGTCACTGACTCGAAATATCTGCGCCACTTCTCGCTCTTTGATTTGCTCTCCGGAGACGTTACTTTGTGCCATCTCTTTCGACGGCATGTTCTCCTGTTACAAAGCCCAATTTTGTGCATTCTGAAAATTTTCGCCAGATTTTGGCCAATATATCAGGAGAACATGAAGTGGAAAGAGGTATACTAAATTTCAGCTTCAAAGGCATCGCCTTAAAGTTGCAAATAAGAGGCGCAGGCCTTTCAAGAGGCGTTCGAAAATTCTGCGTCTCTTCGTTAAACAGTCACTGTCTCGAAACACCTGCGCCACTTCTCGCTTTTTGATTTGCTCTCCAGAGACGTTACTTTGCTCCATCTCTTTCAACGGCATGTTGTCCTGTTACAAAGCTCAATTTTGTGTATTCTCGAAATTTTCGCCAGATTTTGGCCAATATATCAGGAGAAAATGAAGTGGAAAGAGGTATACTAAATTTCAGCTTCTAAGGGATCGCCTTAAAGTTGCAATTAAGAGGCGCAGGCCTTTCAAGAGGCGTTCGAAAATTCTGCGTGTCTTCGTTAAACAGTCACTGTCTCGAAACACCTGCGCCACTTCTCGCTCTTTGATTTGCTCTCCGGAGACGTTACTTTGTTCCATCTCTTTCGACGGCATGTTCTCCTATTACAAAGCCCAATTTTGTGCATTCTGAAAATTTTCGCCAGATTTTGGCCAATATATCAGGAGAACATGAAGTGGAAAGAGGTATACTAAATTTCAGCTTCAAAGGCATCGCCTTAAAGTTGCAAATAAGAGGCGCAGGCCTTGCAAGAGGCGTTCGAAAATTCTGCGTCTCTTCGTTAAACAGTCACAGTCTCGAAACATCTGCGCCTCTTCTCGCTCTTTGATTTGCTCTCCGGAGACGTTACTTTGTGCCATCTCTTTCGACGGCATGTTCTCCTATTACAAAGCCCAATTTTGTGCATTCTGAAAATTTTCGCCAGATTTTGGCCAATATATCAGGAGAACATGAAGTGGAAAGAGGTATACTAAATTTCAGCTTCAAAGGCATCGCCTTAAAGTTGCAAATAAGAGGCGCAGGCCTTGCAAGAGGCGTTCGAAAATTCTGCGTCTCTTCGTTAAACAGTCACAGTCTCGAAACATCTGCGCCTCTTCTCGCTCTTTGATTTGCTCTCCGGAGACGTTACTTTGTGCCATCTCTTTCGACGGCATGTTCTCCTGTTACAAAGCCCAATTTTGTGCATTCTGAAAATTTTCGCCAGATTTTGGCCAATATATCAGGAGAACATGAAGTGGAAAGAGGTATACTAAATTTCAGCTTCAAATGCATCGCCTTAAAGTTGCAAATAAGAGGCGCAGGCCTTTCAAGAGGCGTTCGAAAATTCTGCGTTTCGTTGTTAAACAATCACTGTCTCGAAACACCTGTGCCACTTCTCGCTTTTTGATTTGCTCTCCAGAGACGTTACTTTGTGCCATCTCTTTCGACGGCATGTTGTCCTGTTACAAAGCTCAATTTTGTGTATTCTCGAAATTTTCTCCAGATTTTGGCCAATATATCAGGAGAAAATGATGTGGAAAGAGGTATACTAAATTTCAGCTTCAAAGGGATCGCCTTAAAGTTGCAAATAAGAGGCGCAGGTCTTTCAAGAGGCGTTCGAAAATTCTGCGTGTCTTCGCTAAACAGTCACTGTCTCGAAACATCTGCGCCACTTCTCGCTCTTTGATTTGCTCTCCGGAGACGTTACTTTGTTCCATCTCTTTCGACGGCATGTTCTCCTATTACAAAGCACAATTTTGTGCATTCTGAAAATTTTCGCCAGATTTTGGGCAATATATCAGGAGAACATGAAGTGGAAAGAGGTATACTAAATTTCAGCTTCAAAGGCATCGCCTTAAAGTTGCAAATAAGAGGCGCAGGCCTTGCAAGAGGCGTTCGAAAATTCTGCGTCTCTTCGTTAAACAGTCACTGTCTCGAAACATCTGCGCCTCTTCTCGCTCTTTGATTTGCTCTCCGGAGACGTTACTTTGTGCCATCTCTTTCGACGGCATGTTCTCCTGTTACAAAGCCCAATTTTGTGCATTCTGAAAATTTTCGCCAGATTTTGGCCAATATAAGAGGAGAACATGAAGTGGAAAGAGGTATACTAAATTTCAGCTTCAAAGGCATCGCCCCAAAGTTGCAAATAAGAGGCGCAGGCCTTTCAAGAGGCGTTCGAAAATTCTGCGTCTCTTCGTTAAACAGTCACTGTCTCGAAACACCTGTGCCACTTCTCGCTTTTTGATTTGCTCTCCAGAGACGTTACTTTGTTCCATCTCTTTCAACGGCATGTTGTCCTGTTACAAAGCTCAATTTTGTGTATTCTCGAAATTTTCGCCAGATTTTGGCCAATATATCAGGAGAAAATGAAGTGGAAAGAGGTATACTAAATTTCAGCTTCAAACGGATCGCCTTAAAGTTGCAAATAAGAGGCGCAGGTCTTTCAAGAAGCGTTCGAAAATTCTGCGTCTCGTTGTTAAACAATCACTGTCTCGAAACACTTGCGCCACTTCTCGCTCTTTGATTTGCTGTCCGGAGACGTTACTTTGTGCCATCTCTTTCGACGGCATGTTCTCCTGTTACAAAGCACAATTTTGTGCATTCTGAATATTTTCGCCAGATTTTGGCCATTATATCAGGAGAACATGAAGTGGAAAGAGGTATACTAAATTTCAGCTTCAAAGGCATCGCCTTAAAGTTGCAAATAAGAGGCGCAGGCCTTTCAAGAGGCGTTCGAAAATTCTGCGTCTCGTTGTTAAACAATCACTGTCTCGAAACACTTGCGCCACTTCTCGCTCTTTGATTTGCTCTCCAGAGACGTTACTTTGTTCCATCTCTTTCAACGGCATGTTGTCCTGTTACAAAGCTCAATTTTGTGTATTCTCGAAATTTTCGCCAGATTTTGGCCAATATATCAGGAGAAAATGAAGTGGAAAGAGGTATACTAAATTTCAGCTTCAAAGGCATCGCCTTAAAGTTGCAAATAAGAGGCGCAGGTCTTTCAAGAGGCGTTCGAAAATTCTCCGTGTCTTCGTTAAAGAGTCACTGTCTCGAAATATCTGCGCCACTTCTCGCTCTTTGATTTGCTCTCCGGAGACGTTACTTTGTTCCATCTCTTTCAACGGCATGTTGTCCTGTTACAAAGCTCAATTTTGTGTATTCTCGAAATTTTCGCCAGATTTTGGCCAATATATCAGGAGAAAATGAAGTGGAAAGAGGTATACTAAATTTCAGCTTCAAAGGGATCGCCTTAAAGTTGCAAATAAGAGGCGCAGGTCTTTCAAGAAGCGTTCGAAAATTCTGCGTCTCGTTGTTAAACAATCACTGTCTCGAAACACCTGCGCCACTTCTCGCTCTTTGATTTGCTCACCAGAGACGTTACTTTGTTCCATCTCTTTCAACGGCATGTTGTCCTGTTACAAAGCTCAATTTTGTGTATTCTCGAAATTTTCGCCAGATTTTGGCCAATATATCAGGAGAAAATGAAGTGGAAAGAGGTATACTAAATTTCAGCTTCAAAGGGATCGCCTTAAAGTTGCAATTAAGAGGCGCAGGCCTTTCAAGAGGCGTTCGAAAATTCTGCGTGTCTTCGTTAAACAGACACTGTCTCGAAACACCTGCGCCACTTCTCGCTCTTTGATTTGCTCTCCGGAGACGTTACTTTGTTCCATCTCTTTCGACGGCATGTTCTCCTATTACAAAGCCCAATTTTGTGCATTCTGAAAATTTTCGCCAGATTTTGGCCAATATATCAGGAGAACATGAAGTGGAAAGAGGTATACTAAATTTCAGCTTCAAAGGCATCGCCTTAAAGTTGCAAATAAGAGGCGCAGGCCTTTCAAGAGGCGTTCGAAAATTCTGCGTCTCGTTGTTAAACAATCACTGTCTCGAAACACCTGCGGCACTTCTCGCTCTTTGATTTGCTCTCCAGAGACGTTACTTTGTTCCATCTCTTTCAACGGCATGTTCTCCTGTTACAAAGCCCAATTTTGTGCATTCTGAAAATTTTCGCCAGATTTTGGCCAATATATCAGGAGAACATGAAGTGGAAAGAGGTATACTAAATTTCAGCTTCAAAGGCATCGCCTTAAAGTTGCAAATAAGAGGCGCAGGCCTTTCAAGAGGCGTTCGAAAATTCTGCGTCTCGTTGTTAAACAATCACTGTCTCGAAACACTTGCGCCACTTCTCGCTCTTTGATTTGCTCTCCAGAGACGTTACTTTGTTCCATCTCTTTCAACGGCATGTTGTCCTGTTACAAAGCTCAATTTTGTGTATTCTCGAAATTTTCGCCAGATTTTGGCCAATATATCAGGAGAAAATGAAGTGGAAAGAGGTATACTAAATTTCAGCTTCAAAGGCATCGCCTTAAAGTTGCAAATAAGAGGCGCAGGTCTTTCAAGAGGCGTTCGAAAATTCTCCGTGTCTTCGTTAAAGAGTCACTGTCTCGAAATATCTGCGCCACTTCTCGCTCTTTGATTTGCTCTCCGGAGACGTTACTTTGTTCCATCTCTTTCAACGGCATGTTGTCCTGTTACAAAGCTCAATTTTGTGTATTCTCGAAATTTTCGCCAGATTTTGGCCAATATATCAGGAGAAAATGAAGTGGAAAGAGGTATACTAAATTTCAGCTTCAAAGGGATCGCCTTAAAGTTGCAAATAAGAGGCGCAGGTCTTTCAAGAAGCGTTCGAAAATTCTGCGTCTCGTTGTTAAACAATCACTGTCTCGAAACACCTGCGCCACTTCTCGCTCTTTGATTTGCTCACCAGAGACGTTACTTTGTTCCATCTCTTTCAACGGCATGTTGTCCTGTTACAAAGCTCAATTTTGTGTATTCTCGAAATTTTCGCCAGATTTTGGCCAATATATCAGGAGAAAATGAAGTGGAAAGAGGTATACTAAATTTCAGCTTCAAAGGGATCGCCTTAAAGTTGCAATTAAGAGGCGCAGGCCTTTCAAGAGGCGTTCGAAAATTCTGCGTGTCTTCGTTAAACAGACACTGTCTCGAAACACCTGCGCCACTTCTCGCTCTTTGATTTGCTCTCCGGAGACGTTACTTTGTTCCATCTCTTTCGACGGCATGTTCTCCTATTACAAAGCCCAATTTTGTGCATTCTGAAAATTTTCGCCAGATTTTGGCCAATATATCAGGAGAACATGAAGTGGAAAGAGGTATACTAAATTTCAGCTTCAAAGGCATCGCCTTAAAGTTGCAAATAAGAGGCGCAGGCCTTTCAAGAGGCGTTCGAAAATTCTGCGTCTCGTTGTTAAACAATCACTGTCTCGAAACACCTGCGGCACTTCTCGCTCTTTGATTTGCTCTCCAGAGACGTTACTTTGTTCCATCTCTTTCAACGGCATGTTCTCCTGTTACAAAGCCCAATTTTGTGCATTCTGAAAATTTTCGCCAGATTTTGGCCAATATATCAGGAGAACATGAAGTGGAAAGAGGTATACTAAATTTCAGCTTCAAAGGCATCGCCTTAAAGTTGCAAATAAGAGGCGCAGGCCTTTCAAGAGGCGTTCGAAAATTCTGCGTCTCTTCGTTAAACAGTCACAGTCTCGAAACATCTGCGCCTCTTCTCGCTCTTTGATTTGCTCTCCGGAGACGTTACTTTGTGCCATCTCTTTCGACGGCATGTTCTCCTGTTACAAAGCCCAATTTTGTGCATTCTCAAAATTTTCGCCAGATTTTGGCCAATATATCAGGAGAACATGAAGTGGAAAGAGGTATACTAAATTTCAGCTTCAAATGCATCGCCTTAAAGTTGCAAATAAGAGGCGCAGGCCTTTCAAGAGGCGTTCGAAAATTCTGCGTTTCGTTGTTAAACAATCATGTTACGTTCGGAACGTAAAATTTTTTCTTTTAAGTCAGGGTATGCATCAACAACGCCTAGCGTTATGGGAAATCCCTCGTTGATCATACTCCTGCCTATTAATTAATAATATTTTTGATAGAACAAAAACCCCTTTTCTTGGAACGTCGTCGTCTCAACGTACTGCCGTCCCGCGATACAGATAAGGCGGTGCTGACGCAGCGGCGTTCTCACCAGAGAGTCGCGTTCGGAAAGACCCAGTGATTCTCCTTCTGTGCCGAATCCGTTTTATGTAAGCGGCAGGGTTGCGTTTCAACAATGCTTTGCAGCATTGTGGGAGAACCCTCGTTGAGCACACCTCTGACCGTCGCGTTAAACATTGTAACATAATCAGTAACGGCTACAGCGGGAATGCGCAGACTGGATCATTTCTTAGAAGACTGACGAAATTGTATGCTCTACATCCGGTGCAGGGAACCGCGCCTTCCCACGATCTTGTCGCATGTGTGAATTAGTAATTAATTAAAAATTGTTGTTAAAATTTGAAGACCCCTATCACAATTTCTGATAGTCAACCGACTGTGGGATTCCCCTAGTCAGAAATTGTGTATATAAATTTATGTATGATGAGGAAAAGGCCTTCAGCTATGTGAAATTGTACCGTGTTGATGTCATGGTTTATAGTGCGTACATATGTTCCGCAAATACAGTTAATATAATTTTCTCGATCGTATATTTGAATCAAGAGAGTATGACGGATGGATGTGAGCAAACACACATACACCCCGCCTCGCTAAGTGGAGGGGCCCATGCATGGTCAAGCGATAAGATGCAGCGTAAGCTTTTTCGACGCGGACCCACCCTGGCCGCTGCCGAGAGCGTGAAGCTGCGGCACTCTGTGACGATAAATCGTGAGGTGCGTGTCATTGGGGTCCGCAAGTGTTTTAGAGCTAGAGTTCTCCGGTCTACTGTGTAACCGCGTGAAAGACTCGACTTTGCGAAACAAATATTCTAATAACTTCGAAACTATTTATTCTGTTAACGATTTAATCCAAATTTTTATTGTATCTACTAGTTAAAATTATTATTATTCAGTTTCATTTCATAATTCAACTCAGTACTACTCTGTGACGATAAATCGTGAGGTGCGTGTCATTGGGTCCGCGAAGTCTTATAGAGCTAGAGTTCTCCGGTCTACTGTGTAACCGCGTGAAAGACTCAACTTTGCGAAACAATTCAAATCCTAAACTTTTCAAAACTAATTATTCGCTTAACTTACTCAGTTAATAATTTAATTTACATTATTTCCGTTTCAATTTATAATTCAAATCAAGTGTGTGTGTGTGTGTTTTCGCGTCTAATCCTTCTTTCTGATTCAGGTTTATCAGCGATCCAGAAAGTTTTCCAAAACTTAAAAGCAAATTTAAAGCATATTGTCAATTAGATTATTGTGACTGTCTGGTGAGTTGCACATCTTATCTCTTTTTGTACATGAAAGTACACCGTTATAATTAATTCGTACCTAACGATAATTTCTGACAGTCAAACGACTGTGGGATTCCCCTAGTCAGGAATTATACCGATTTCACAAACGTCTATTCCTTCTAAATTATTGATTGATTTGTTCATATTCAGTTCTGTTAAATGTTTTACATCCATTCATTATTTAATCATTAAAACTTTATTTACTATTAAATTCTATTCATCAATTACCTATCTGATTCCATTGAAAAGACCCGTACGGGACTAGAGCACCAACGATCCCAAAATCTACCCCTTCTCCTTCTGAGAAGGTACCTAAATAATTATCAACTAAAAGAATCGACTGTTACGACTGCGGCGAGCCTCCTTGCTTTTTCTAAATCATAAACTCAATCCAGCAATACTTGATAGTCTAACGACTGTGGGATACCCCTAATCGATATTGCGTCTAAAAATCGTGCCGCTCGAACACTAAAAAGGCCGCGGCACGTAACAGATCTGGTGGCAGCGGTGGGATACCAGGAATTCTCTTGCAAGAATTCCTGGGTGCTCATATTCATTGAAATCAGATAGAATTATAAAATTTTTCCATTTTACAAAATTACACAATTGTTAATGTGGTCGTGGTAGCGCGGTGTTTTGTTCCTATTACAAATAATTAAAGATGTCGCAAGACGCAAGTGCAATGATGACCTCCATGGCGGAGTGCTTGACTATTCAAAATAGTACTTTAAATATTCCGTACTTTGATGGGAAGGGCGTTCCTCTTAAGGATTTTGTACAGGATGTACAAAATAGCGCAGCATTAGTGCCTCCTGCATTAGAGGGCTCGTTTCTAAAATCAGTATTAGGAAAATTGAAGGGTTCAGCTCGCGATAGCACGTATGGAAAAACATTTACTACAGTTAATGAACTAATTAAACATCTAAAGGGTAGATTCGCACCGGGCAAGAATTATCCTTACTATCAACACGAAATAGAAAATATTCGGATGAAAAAGGACGAATCAGTTAGCGATTTTTATGACAGATTAAACATATTAATTAGCGGAGCTCGAGTTGCGTTAGAGGATAGTTATGGGAATAATGCAGAACAAATGTTATTACCATTAAAAGAATGCGGATTGGAAGCTTATATTCGCGGACTTCCAGATGAAATAGCGCGCTCAGTAGATGCGCGTGACCCTAAAACTTTAGACGATGCGAGAAAATTTGCAGCGCGTATAGAAACGCGAATGAAATCCGGAATATTACCATCGAATGAAATCCAGAAAGTATCATTTAATCAGAATAATAACTATTCTAGACCATCGAATTCTTACTATCAGGATTACGCTAATCGCCAATCCATTAACCCTCCTCGCTATCAAAATTATGCAATTCGAAACGAAGAAGAGAATCGCACACGTTCACCGAGTCCCAATCCTGACGTAACCGGATCGCCAGTAGGAATTTTAAAATCCCCATCACGCAACAGGGAACCATACAATCATTATTACAATCCACCGGGATTTCCTCCACATCCGTACTACTCGCCTTATTTCTATCCGCCAATGCCATATCCTAATTATTACCCGTATGATCATTATAATACAAACAGTAATGAACCACCACGTTCAGCAAGAGATAGGTATTCTCAATGGCCTAGACCAAGATCTCCATCTCCTATTCCTCCATCAACGAGACCGAGTTCTCCATATAATAGAAATACTAAACCCGAAGATAGAACCGGTCATTTAAACGCACAAATGACCCGACGGACGGACGCGACGTCGAGTCATTCGGAAAAGAAGCGTCATGCAACAGTAAAATTTCTAGCAAACCAAGAAAAATTGCAACGGTAGAAAAACCCGAATCCCCACTAGTAAAAATGATGGGTAAAGAGCTGAATATGGGTTGTGCACATTTCCTCGTAGATACAGGAGCAGATATAAACGTAATCAAATTAAGCGCCCTTGACGAAAATGTTTCAGTCGCACTTCATGAATCAGTTGCTATCTCAGGAATAACTCCGGATATGACAGAGACTTTAGGTACCACAATAATTACATTATTAGGCAAACCCGTAAAATTTCATGTCGTAAGATCTTCATTTGTACTGCGTTGCGATGGTATATTAGGTAAAGAGTATCTCACACAAGAGCAGGCTGAAATCTCCTTCGCCCATAACACATTGGTAACACGAAGCGATCCTATTAAACCCATACCTTTTATTGGCCATGATCCAGTACCTCGTAGTGTAAAACCCCGACTTTTGTATTTAAAAGCACGTACTAGAAAAGCGGTTGCCATTGACGTTACGAATCATGATTTAAAAGAGGGATATCTACCTAAAATTGAAACTATAGATGGTTTGTACATTGGCGAAGCTGTTGTGTCTGTAAATGACCAAGGCGCATGTCACGTCTTTGCCGTTAATACGACGGATAAGGATGTCGAAGTCGAAATTCCGCCACAAGAATTAATACCATTCGAGTACCATAACTTCCCCGAAGAAGAACAAAATTATTTCGATTCTGATACAGAAGATGAGACCTTGCCAATCGCGGAAGACAGAGTTTTAGAAATCATAAAAAAATTGCGTCTCGATCATTTGAACGAAGAAGAACGGGATCATGTAATTAAAATCATTAAAGAATTTCCAGAACGATTCCACTTGCCTTGCGATAAATTACCATGTACCTCATACATTAAACATAGAATCCCCACAGTAGATGATGTTCCTGTGAATACGCGACAGTATCGTTTTCCTCCGGTTCATAAAGATGAAATAGAAAAACAGGTTCGTAATAAACTAAATAACGGAATAATAGCACCTTCAAATTCACCGTATAATTCGCCCATTTGGATTGTTCCTAAAAAACCGGATTCTAAAGGCAATCTGAGATGGAGAATAGTCATAGATTTCCGTAATCTTAATGAGAAAACCATTGGCGATGCATATCCATTACCGAACATTACCGATATTCTGGATCACTTAGGTGAAGCCCGATATTTCTCTACGTTTGACTTAGCAAGCGGATTTCAACAAATTGAAATGGATCCTAAAGATAGACAAAAAACAGCCTTTACAACCCCAAACGGTCATTATGAATACATCCGAATGCCGGAAGGTCTCAAAAATGCTCCAGCGACTTTTCAAAGGCTAATGGATCAAGTCTTACGCGGGTTACAGGGTGTAGAAGTTTTCGTTTATTTGGATGATATCGTGGTATATGCCAAAAATTTAGAAGAACATGAAAAGAAAATTCGTCGTTTATTCATGCGTTTGGCCGATGCTAAATTAACTTTACAACCCGATAAGTGCGAGTTCCTCAAAATAGAAGTTGCTTACCTAGGACATGTTATTAGTCACTCAGGTGTAAAACCGGATCCGAAAAAGATTAGTGCAGTAAAGAATTTCCCTCGTCCGAAAAATCAGAAAAATATTAGGCAATTTCTAGGTCTAGCAGGATATTACAGACGCTTTATCAAAAACTTCGCAGAAAAAGCTAAACCACTGTCAGACTTGTTGAAGAAAAATTCTACTTTCACTTGGGGAAAGGAACAAAAGAAAGGATTTCTGGAATTACGAAAAGCACTTTGTAAAAGTCCCATACTTCAGTATCCAAATTTTAATAGTCCATTCACCTTAACTACAGATGCGTCAGACTATGCCATAGGCGCTGTACTCAGTCAGGAAGTAAATGGTCAAGATCTCCCAGTTGCATATCTTTCGAGAATTTTAACTAAACCGGAACAAAATTATTTCACTACAGAAAAGGAATGTTTGGCAGTCCTTTATGCCATTTTACACTTCAGACCATATTTATATGGCCGTAAATTTACCCTAGTCAGTGATCACGAACCGCTACGATGGATTAATTCAATAAAAGATCCAGGGCAACGATTGATCCGCTGGCGACTAAAATTGCGAGATTATGAGTATGAATTTATTCATAAGGCAGGAAAATTAAACACAAATGCTGATGCCTTATCAAGGAATCCAGTCATAGTAAATGAACTATGTTCGTCTGATGATTTCAGTTTATCGGATTCCTCTGATAATACAAAGTCGGAGTTAGCACCTGATTGCCCAAAATTATTACCAATAAATAAACCCTCCACAACGGGCAAACGAATCCCGACATCTTCGGAATTTGAAGCTTCCAAACCTAAGGAAAGAATAGCTAGTTTACCAGGAAAACCAAAATTAGGGAGACCAGTAAGTTCAATATCTAAACCGAGGATACCTGTACCTTTAGATACCAGTGCAATAGCAACTAGAACGCGAGCAAAGTTTCAAGCTACTGAAGCTCCGGGACCATCAAAAACACAAGAATTAGGTAGATCAAAAGAACTTTCTCTAGTAGAGGACGTCGATTCCGATGACGAACAGTCAGATCCGCCCATATTCCGTCAACGTAGGAGTACACTGCCGAATCTGGGATTTCATCCTAAACAGATGGTGGAGAATCCTAAAATTCCAGATTCACAAAGTGCAGTGGCCGGTACGGAATTGCGGGAAAAAGGGAGCGAGTCCGAAGTAGAGAAAACTATTGCCATTAATTTACCCGAAGTTCGCGATAGTGATACAGATGATCAGAACAAACAGAAGTCCACATTTATAGATTTAGAAGAACTACAAGAGTCTTTTAATAGATTTGAAAAATCATTATTAGATAAAAGCGCTCAATTACAGGAACTTGAAGAGGAAATAGTTTTATTAGATGCCCTTTCTGAAGGAGACACTTTAGATGAACGTAGACAGGAAATATTACAAGATTTGGATCCATACGATGATGATACTGGGGACGAAGAGTTAAATAGACGTATAGAAAAATTATTACAACAAGCTAGAGATTCTGAAAAAGGTAGTCAAATTCCAAATCCAAGGCGTGAGGAAACAGCCAGTAAAGCACCTCAGCTGAAAAATATTCCGGAAGAATCAGAACTAGAAATAACTGCAACAAGAGTGCCTGATAGCACAATCGTTAACAGGCCTAGATACAGTTCAATCTTACCTACCCCGACCGTAGATCCAAACCCTATAGCACTTTCGACACCATTTCCAAATTCAACGGTTGATCGAACTCCCAAGGAGGGAGGTAGGCAACCTATCGTTCAAAAATCTACTCCTAGACAACTTTTCCCACAAATCTCAAATTCATCATCCATATACATCCCGGACGCTGATTACATACCTCCGGATCTAGAATTCGAATCTCGCAGCAAGCAATACAAAAGTAAAGACATCGTAACTTCTACGAGACAAAATCTAACGTATTACAGATCAAACTATGTACATTTCATTTCGTCCGATTGTGAACTTGTTACACCAGTGAGTATATTGCTCTCCGACCTAGGCATCATCAATGCGAACGACTTAAAAGAGGCAAAGCCCAGAGTGGGACAAATACTAATAACAAAGCGCGGTAAAAATAGAATATTTAGCGTAGTCGTAAAAAGGAAACATTTTGATAAAATTTCTACTCGGGATTTGGAACTTGGGCTACAGAACCTAAGGAAAATTCTTTCAGATTTAGATATAAAGGGTCTAAGAATCTCACAGAATGGCGACTTTACAGACGAATTACCTCAAGGTACGTTAATAGAAATATTAAGGAATACATTTGAGGACAGCAGTATCGAAATAGCCCTTTGTTACGGAAACACTCAGGTACCTCCGGAAGAACTTCGCCTGAAAATCATTTCAGAGTTACATGAAAGTTTGGTAGGAGGACATAAGGGTTTAACAAAGACATATTGCAGAATTCGAGAACGATTTTATTGGCCAGGTATGCGCAACGATATTCAAAATTATATCCGTACTTGCAATAGTTGCCAGAATCAAAAATTAGTAAGAACTAAAACTCGTGAACCAATGTTAATCACTGACACTCCTTTGGAGCCATTTTCTAAAATATCATTAGACACTGTAGGTCCTTTACCCACTACTCCCAGCGGGAACAAACATATATTAACTATGCAAGATAATTTGACAAAATATTGCATTGCTGTCCCTGTTCCGGACATAAAAGCAGAAACTATAGCTCACGCACTGGTTACTAACCTTATATTGCAGTATGGAACGCCACGCGCAATACTAACGGACAAAGGGACTAGTTTCATTAATAAGATAATTCGGAACTTAGCAAAAATCTTCAAAATTCAACATGTCACTACATCCGGGTATAGACCCCAAACCAATGGTGCATTGGAAAGAAGTCACATAGTGTTAACCGAATACATTAGCCATTACATGAATGATTTTGACGATTGGGATAGATTAGTACCCTTTGCTATGTTTTCTTATAATACATCTGTCCATGAAGCCACAAATTTTACCCCGTATGAATTAGTTTTTGGCAAACTTGCGCGTTGCCCGAGTTCAGTCCCGGACGACGAGAATTTGGTCACATACAATTCATATTTACATGATCTAATAACGCGACTTTCGGAGATGCAAGTAATAGCAGGACAAAATTTGGTTCAGGCAAAAGAAAGATCAAAGTTGTATTATGATAGAAACGCCCGTCCCTTCAAAGGAAAAATAGGAGATACGGTACGTGTTTTAGTAGAACCAAAAAGGGGAAAATTCGCCAAGCGCTATCACGGACCATATAAAATTATTGGGATACTAGAAGGAAACAATGTTTTGTTAAGAGATGAAGCTGGTAAAATGCTCACCAAACATGTCGATAAATTACAATTAAATTGGAGTCCTGATTGATTTGACTGATTCAGGTTGACGCTGACCCGACTTAGAAATGCAAATTGATAAACAGTTAGCTTTGAACTATAGTTTAGCAATGAGTCAATATTCAGAATCTGTTGAAATTTCTTTGAAACATTACATTACTGCAACGCATCGCTTTATCACGGCTTTGAGTACTGCGCGCAACGGAAAATTACATACATCGCTATTGAGCGGATATAGTTTCAAGACAATAACAAACTGGAACGCACATCTGATTCTTTGTATCAAATTGAAGCCCAACTAGAGGAAATTGGAGAACATCACCGAGCAAGAAAATCACATTTGTCATTGACGTACGGAACAATAGCGGCACAGGCCTTGATTATAATAGGATTGATGGTCTATTATTTCTGGGATCCACTGAAGAAATTCAAGAATTGTCTATTTCAGAAAACAGACCACCGTTACCTATTCAAAGGGCGATGATAAACTGCTAGAAACATGTATACTTAATAACAAACCCTGACAGTCCAAGGACTATGGGAATTCCCTTGTCAGAACTTGTTGTTAGTTTCGATTCTTCTTATGTTCTTTTCCTTCTTCGACAATGATTTTGTTATTTCATAATTTTGGTCTTGCTTTCTGTGACTGTCTGTACACTAGCGAAATGGCATCGTCCAGTTTCTCCCGGCCAGAGATTCTCGATCGGCGACTCTTCGTCAGCCGTTTGGCGCCGTACACCAAAAAGGAGAAACTGATGGAGATATTTCACCCGTATGGAGTTGAACATGTGGTGGTGCTGCGGAAGACATCAGGGAACAATGCTTTCGTGACATTTAAGTCTATAGACGGAGCAAGGAAGGCTTTGGCTGCGGCGAACGTAGGAATAATATGCCATAAGAGGAAGCTAAGGGTGCTGATGGCGGACTCGTGGCACAGCACCAAGCTAATTCCCCCACGACCTGACGTGAACCCATTCCCTGGGTTTGATTTGCGTGAGCGGATTCCACTCCCAATAGAATGCATCTCTAAAATTGCCAACTATTTGCCGTTTGCTGACAGGAGCCGTCTAGAGATGGTCTCTAGAAGGTGGCGACTCGGAAGCCTCGCCTCGTATCACGGTCTTCGCCATATCGACCTGAATGACTGGTGCTGGCCAAATGGATGGGAAGGGACGATAGTGAGCACTAAGTCATTTTACTGGTTCCTGAAGAGAGCAGGTAGTCAGCTAAAGAGCATACGGATAGATGAAGAACCATTGGCAAAATGTTTGAGACCCCAAGTTATCTCCATTGCCATAAGAAGTTGTCCAGAACTGCAAGCAATAGATCTAACTGCTGTGACGATCCGGCCATCGACCTTGAGAGACCTGGAGTCGGGGGCACCACGTCTTACTTGCCTCAAACTGGGGAAATGTGAGGGTCCCGTGGATCCTGAACTCTTTAAGGTCCTGGCCCTAGCAGGAATTCTAAAGTCTTTCTGTCTTACGAATACGGACATCACTGGGAAGTCCCTTCCGGCAATCAACAAAAATTTAGAAACATTTTCTCTCCACCGATGCAAACAACTAAAACCTTCAAACCTAGCAACCACTCTTCAAGGGTTGCGGAATCTGAATTATTTAAAGATCAGTATATGTAAAAATTTAATAGACCATAGTATTTTGCAGGCGTTAATTAACAACTCAGACCTGCAGACGACCCTAACAACCTTGGAGTTGCACTTCTGTGGTTTCGAGGAGCCCATGCCTGAAATGGAAATGGAGGAAGGCAACGAGGCAGTTGAAAGGGGAGATTTTGCCGAGCTGGAGCTGGGCCCGGTAGAGATGGCTGTCTCTTTCCCCTCAAAATATCGGAGTATAACAGCCCTGAGTCTTACCTTCTGCGGATGGGTTGCTTCTGGCCTTGTCTCAGAGATTGGCCTATACATGGGGGAAGTAACATCTTTAAATCTGAGTGGTTGCACAAACATCAAAGGAGAATTCGTTCTGGAACCACTCCGGAAATTGGAAAAACTAAAAATCCTAAATATCAACTACATGCATCCGACTGTCGGGGGGTGGATGCTACAATTCCTCAAGGGCTTGGTAGAGGTCCACTGCAGAGAAAGCCAAGGTATCACTGATGAGGACATTTGTGGCTTGCTACGGCAGTGTCCAGAAATAGTCACAATTGATGTGGAGAGCTGCCCAACCGTCAGTAAAACCGTACTGGACTGTGCGTACGAGGTGGTGACGCTCGGTGAACGGACGGGGCCAATACATCTGTATGTCGGAGGCACCACGATTACGCGATACACGCGGTACAAACCTAACCATCATCTGCGCGTCATTCACGACCTAATATACGAACCCCAATTTAACCCACTTAAATTGTAACGGGATTGCATTGCGTCAATGTGCAAACATTATGGGAATTCCCTAGTCCAATGCAACCAGAGCCTGTACGTCCATATACATATACGATCATAAGCGCTACCGTACCTTATACCTTCAGTATACATCGTCGGGGACGACGATGGTTCCAAGGAGGGAGGGATGTTACGTTCGGAACGTAAAATTTTTCTTTTAAGTCAGGGTATGCATCAACAACGCCTAGCGTTATGGGAAATCCCTCGTTGATCATACTCCTGCCTATTAATTAATAATATTTTTGATAGAACAAAAACCCCTTTTCTTGGAACGTCGTCGTCTCAACGTACTGCCGTCCCGCGATACAGATAAGGCGGTGCTGACGCAGCGGCGTTCTCACCAGAGAGTCGCGTTCGGAAAGACCCAGTGATTCTCCTTCTGAGCCGAATCCGTTTTATGTAAGCGGCAGGGTTGCGTTTCAACAATGCTTTGCAGCATTGTGGGAGAACCCTCGTTGAGCACACCTCTGACCGTCGCGTTAAACATTGTAACATAATCAGTAACGGCTACAGCGGGAATGCGCAGACTGGATCATTTCTTAGAAGACTGACGAAATTGTATGCTCTACATCCGGTGCAGGGAACCGCGCCTTCCCACGATCTTGTCGCATGTGTGAATTAGTAATTAATTAAAAATTGTTGTTAAAATTTGAATACCCAACACAATTTCTGATAGTCAACCGACTGTGGGATTCCCCTAGTCAGAAATTGTGTATATGAAATCATGAACATTAAGGGAGGACCTTTAGATGTGCGAAATTGTATGTGAGACGTCATGTTTTCCTGTGAGTACAAATATTCCGTAAAGATTGATCATATATTTGAATCGGGAGTCTGATGGATGGACGTGAAAACGCACACACACACCGCCTCGTTAAGTAGACGGGCCCATGGTAGCGCGGCCGAGCGATAAAATGCAGCGTAAGCATTTTCGGTACGGACCCACTGTGGTCGCTGCCGAGAGCGTGAAGCTGCGACACTCTGTGACGATAAATCGTGAGGTGCGTGTCATTGGGGTCCGCAAGTGTTTTAGAGCTAGAGTTCTCCGGTCTACTGTGTGACCGCGTGAAAGACTCGACTTTGCGAAACAAATATTCTAATAACTTCGAAACTATTTATTCTGTTAACGATTTAATCCAAATTTTTATTGTATCTACTAGTTAAAATTATTATTATTCAGTTTCATTTCATAATTCAACTCAGTACTACTCAAAACGATAACCAAGTGTGTGCGTGTTCGCGTTTCATCCTCTTTTCTGATTCAGGTTTATCAGCGACTCAGAACTACACAAGCTTCAAGGTTTATCAGCGATCCAGAGAGTTTTCCAAAACTCAAAAAGCAAATTTAAAAGCATATTGTCAATTAGATTATTGTGACTGTCTGGTGAGTTGCACATCTTATCTCTTTTTGTACACGAAAATACACCGTTATAATTAATTCGTACCAAACGATAATTTCTGACAGTCAAACGACTGTGGGATTCCCCTAGTCAGGAATTATACCGATTTCACAAACGTCTATTCGTTGTAAATTATTGATTGATTTGTTCATATTCAGTTCTGTTAAATGTTTTACATCCATTCATTATTTAATCATTAAAACTTTATTTACTATTAAATTCTACTCATCAATTACCTATCTGATTCCATTGAAAAGACCCGTACGGGACTAGAGCACCAACGATCCCAAAATCTACCCCTTCTCCTTCTGAGAAGGTACCTAAATAATTATCAACTAAAAGAATCGACTGTTACGACTGCGGCGAGCCTCCTTGCTTTTTCTAAATCATAAACTCAATCCAGCAATACTTGATAGTCTAACGACTGTGGGATACCCCTAATCGATATTGCGTCTAAAAATCGTGCCGCTCGAACACTAAAAAGGCCGCGGCACGTAACAGTTGGTTCGTTGGTTCGTTGGTTCGTTGGTTCGTTGGTTCGTTGGTTCGTTTGTTCGTTTGTTCGTTTGTTCGTTTGTTCGTTTGTTCGTTTGTTCGTTTGTTCGTTTGTTCGTTTGTTCGTTTGTTCGTTTGTTCGTTTGTTCGTTTGTTCGTTTGTTCGTTTGTTCGTTTGTTCGTTTGTTCGTTTGTTCGTTTGTTCGTTTGTTCGCTGGTTCGTTGGTTGGTTTGTTCGTTGGTTCGTTGGTTCGTTGGTTCGTCGGTTCGTTGGTTCGTTGGTTCGTTGGTTCGTTGGTTCGTTGGTTCGTTGGTTCGTTGGTTCGTTTGTTCGTTGGTTCGCTTGTTCGTTGGTTCGTTGGTTCGTTGGTTCGTTGGTTCGTCGGTTTGTTGGTTCGTTGGTTCGTTGGTTCGTTGGTTCGTTGGTTCGTTGGTTCGTTGGTTCGTTGGTTCGTTTGTTCGTTGGTTCGTTGGTTCGTTGGTTCGTTGGTTCGTTGGTTCGTTGGTTCGTTGGTTCGTTGGTTCGTTGGTTCGTTGGTTCGTTGGTTCGTTGGTTCGTTGGTTCGTTGGTTCGTTGGTTCGTTGGTTCGTTGGTTCGTTGGTTCGTTGGTTCGTTGGTTCGTTGGTTCGTTGGTTCGATTGTTTCTTTGTTTCTTTCTTTATTTGTTCGTTTGTTCGTTTGTTCGCTGGTTCGTTGGTTCGTTGGTTCGTTGGTTCGTTGGTTCGTTGGTTCGTTGGTTCGTTGGTTCGTTGGTTCGTTGGTTCGTTGGTTCGTTGGTTCGTTGGTTCGTTGGTTCGTTGGTTCGTTGGTTCGTTGGTTCGTTGGTTCGTTGGTTCGTTGGTTCGTTGGTTCGTTGGTTCGTTGGTTCGTTGGTTCGTTGGTTCGTTGGTTCGTTGGTTCGTTGGTTCGTTGGTTCGTTGGTTCGTTGGTTCGTTGGTTCGTTGGTTCGTTGGTTCGTTGGTTCGTTGGTTCGTTGGTTCGTTGGTTCGTTGGTTCGTTTGTTTCTTTGTTTCTTTCTTTATTTGTTCGTTTGTTCGTTTGTTCGCTGGTTCGTTGGTTCGTTGGTTCGTTGGTTCGTTGGTTCGTTGGCTCGTTGGTTCGTTGGTTCGTTGGTTCGTTGGTTCGTTGGCTCGTTGGTTCGTTGGTTCGTTGGTTCGTTGGTTCGTTGGTTCGTCGGTTCGTTGGTTCGTTGGTTCGTTGGTTCGTTTGTTCGTTGGTTCGTTGGTTCGTTGGTTCGTTGGTTCGTTGGTTCGTTGGTTCGTTGGTTCGTTGGTTCGTTGGTTCGTTGGTTCGTTGGTTCGTTGGTTCGTTGGTTCGTTGGTTCGTTGGTTCGTTGGTTCGTTGGTTCGTTGGTTCGTTGGTTCGTTGGTTCGTTGGTTCGTTGGTTCGTTGGTTCGTTGGTTCGTTGGTTCGTTGGTTCGTTGGTTCTTTGGTTCGTTGGTTCGTTGGTTCGTTGGTTCGTTTGTTCGTTTGTTCGTTTGTTCGCTGGTTCGTTGGTTGGTTGGTTCGTTGGTTCGTTGGTTCGTTGGTTCGTCGGTTCGTTGGTTCGTTGGTTCGTTGGTTCCTTGGTTCGCTTGTTCGTTGTTCGTTGGTTCGTTGGTTCGTTGGTTCGTTGGTTCGTTGGTTCGTTGGTTCGTTGGTTCGTTGTTTCGTTGGTTCGTTGTTTCGTTGGTTCGTTGGTTCGTTGGTTCGTTGGTTCGTTGGTTCGTTGGTTCGTTGGTTCGTTGGTTCGTTGGTTCGTTGGTTCGTTGGTTCGTTGGTTCGTTGGTTCGTTGGTTCGTTGGTTCGTTGGTTCGTTGGTTCGTTGGTTCGTTGGTTCGTTGGTTCGTTTGTTTCTTTGTTTCTTTCTTTATTTGTTCGTTTGTTCGTTTGTTCGCTGGTTCGTTGGTTCGTTGGTTCGTTGGTTCGTTGGTTCGTTGGCTCGTTGGTTCGTTGGTTCGTTGGTTCGTTTGTTCGTTGGTTCGTTGGTTCGTTGGTTCGTTGGTTCGTTGGTTCGTTGGTTCGTTGGTTCGTTGGTTCGTTGGTTCGTTGGTTCGTTGGTTCGTTGGTTCGTTGTTTCGTTGGTTCGTTGTTTCGTTGGTTCGTTGGTTCGTTGGTTCGTTGGTTCGTTGGTTCGTTGGTTCGTTGGTTCGTTGGTTCGTTGGTTCGTTGGTTCGTTGGTTCGTTGGTTCGTTGGTTCGTTGGTTCGTTGGTTCGTTGGTTCGTTGGTTCGTTGGTTCGTTGGTTCGTTGGTTCGTTTGTTTCTTTGTTTCTTTCTTTATTTGTTCGTTTGTTCGTTTGTTCGCTGGTTCGTTGGTTCGTTGGTTCGTTGGTTCGTTGGTTCGTTGGCTCGTTGGTTCGTTGGTTCGTTGGTTCGTTTGTTCGTTGGTTCGTTGGTTCGTTGGTTCGTTGGTTCGTTGGTTCGTTGGTTCGTTGGTTCGTTGGTTCGTTGGTTCGTTGGTTCGTTGGTTCGTTGGTTCGTTGGTTCGTTGGTTCGTTGGTTCGTTGGTTCGTTGGTTCGTTTGTTTCTTTGTTTCTTTCTTTATTTGTTCGTTTGTTCGTTTGTTCGCTGGTTCGTTGGTTCGTTGGTTCGTTGGTTCGTTGGTTCGTTGGCTCGTTGGTTCGTTGGTTCGTTGGTTCGTTTGTTCGTTGGTTCGTTGGTTCGTTGGTTCGTTGGTTCGTTGGTTCGTTGGTTCGTTGGTTCGTTGGTTCGTTGGTTCGTTGGTTCGTTGGTTCGTTGGTTCGTTGGTTCGTTGGTTCGTTGGTTCGTTGGTTCGTTTGTTTCTTTGTTTCTTTCTTTATTTGTTCGTTTGTTCGTTTGTTCGCTGGTTCGTTGGTTCGTTGGTTCGTTGGTTCGTTGTTCGTTGGCTCGTTGGTTCGTTGGTTCGTTGGTTCGTTGGTTCGTTGGTTCGTCGGTTCGTTGGTTCGTTGGTTCGTTGGTTCGTTTGTTCGTTGGTTCGTTGGTTCGTTGGTTCGTTGGTTCGTTGGTTCGTTGGTTCGTTGGTTCGTTGGTTCGTTGGTTCGTTGGTTCGTTGGTTCGTTGGTTCGTTGGTTCGTTGGTTCGTTGGTTCGTTGGTTCGTTGGTTCGTTGGTTCGTTGGTTCGTTGGTTCGTTGGTTCGTTGGTTCGTTGGTTCGTTGGTTCGTTGGTTCGTTGGTTCGTTGGTTCGTTGGTTCGTTGGTTCGTTGGTTCGTCGGTTCGTTGGTTCGTTGGTTCGTTGGTTCGTTTGTTCGTTGGTTCGTTGGTTCGTTGGTTCGTTGGTTCGTTGGTTCGTTGGTTCGTTGGTTCGTTGGTTCGTTGGTTCGTTGGTTCGTTGGTTCGTTGGTTCGTTGGTTCGTTGGTTCGTTGGTTCGTTGGTTCGTTGGTTCGTTGGTTCGTTGGTTCGTTGGTTCGTTGGTTCGTTGGTTCGTTGGTTCGTTGGTTCGTTGGTTCGTTGGTTCGTTGGTTCTTTGGTTCGTTGGTTCGTTGGTTCGTTGGTTCGTTTGTTCGTTTGTTCGTTTGTTCGCTGGTTCGTTGGTTGGTTGGTTCGTTGGTTCGTTGGTTCGTTGGTTCGTCGGTTCGTTGGTTCGTTGGTTCGTTGGTTCCTTGGTTCGCTTGTTCGTTGGTTCGTTGGTTCGTTGGTTCGTTGGTTCGTTGGTTCTTTGGTTCGTTGGTTCGTTGGTTCGTTGTTTCGTTGGTTCGTTGTTTCGTTGGTTCGTTGGTTCGTTGGTTCGTTGGTTCGTTGGTTCGTTGGTTCGTTGGTTCGTTGGTTCGTTGGTTCGTTGGTTCGTTGGTTCGTTGGTTCGTTGGTTCGTTGGTTCGTTGGTTCGTTGGTTCGTTGGTTCGTTGGTTCGTTGGTTCGTTGGTTCGTTTGTTTCTTTGTTTCTTTCTTTATTTGTTCGTTTGTTCGTTTGTTCGCTGGTTCGTTGGTTCGTTGGTTCGTTGGTTCGTTGGTTCGTTGGCTCGTTGGTTCGTTGGTTCGTTGGTTCGTTTGTTCGTTGGTTCGTTGGTTCGTTGGTTCGTTGGTTCGTTGGTTCGTTGGTTCGTTGGTTCGTTGGTTCGTTGGTTCGTTGGTTCGTTGGTTCGTTGGTTCGTTGGTTCGTTGGTTCGTTGGTTCGTTGGTTCGTTGGTTCGTTTGTTTCTTTGTTTCTTTCTTTATTTGTTCGTTTGTTCGTTTGTTCGCTGGTTCGTTGGTTCGTTGGTTCGTTGGTTCGTTGGTTCGTTGGCTCGTTGGTTCGTTGGTTCGTTGGTTCGTTTGTTCGTTGGTTCGTTGGTTCGTTGGTTCGTTGGTTCGTTGGTTCGTTGGTTCGTTGGTTCGTTGGTTCGTTGGTTCGTTGGTTCGTTGGTTCGTTGGTTCGTTGGTTCGTTGGTTCGTTGGTTCGTTGGTTCGTTTGTTTCTTTGTTTCTTTCTTTATTTGTTCGTTTGTTCGTTTGTTCGCTGGTTCGTTGGTTCGTTGGTTCGTTGGTTCGTTGGTTCGTTGGCTCGTTGGTTCGTTGGTTCGTTGGTTCGTTGGTTCGTTGGTTCGTCGGTTCGTTGGTTCGTTGGTTCGTTGGTTCGTTTGTTCGTTGGTTCGTTGGTTCGTTGGTTCGTTGGTTCGTTGTTCGTTGTTCGTTGGTTCGTTGGTTCGTTGGTTCGTTGGTTCGTTGGTTCGTTGGTTCGTTGGTTCGTTGGTTCGTTGGTTCGTTGGTTCGTTGGTTCGTTGGTTCGTTGGTTCGTTGGTTCGTTGGTTCGTTGGTTCGTTGGTTCGTTGGTTCGTTGGTTCGTTGGTTCGTTGGTTCGTTGGTTCGTTGGTTCGTTGGTTCGTTGGTTCGTTGGTTCGTTGGTTCGTTGGTTCGTTGGTTCGTTGGTTCGTTGGTTCGTTGGTTCGTTGGTTCGTTGGTTCGTTGGTTCGTTGGTTCGTTGGTTCGTTGGTTCGTTGGTTCGTTGATTCGTTGGTTCGTTGGTTCGTTGGTTCGTTGGTTCGTTTGTTCGTTTGTTCGTTGGTTCGTTGGTTCGTTGGTTCGTCGGTTCGTTGGTTCGTTGGTTCGTTGGTTCGTTTGTTCGTTGGTTCGTTGGTTCGTTGGTTCGTTGGTTCGTTGGTTCGTTGGTTCGTTGGTTCGTTGGTTCGTTGGTTCGTTGGTTCGTTGGTTCGTTGGTTCGTTGGTTCGTTGGTTCGTTGGTTCGTTGGTTCGTTGGTTCGTTGGTTTGCTGGTTCGTTGGTTCGTTGGTTCGTTGGTTTGTTGGTTCGTTGGTTCGTTGGTTCGTTGATTCGTTGGTTCGTTGGTTCGTTGGTTCGTTGGTTCGTTGGTTCGTTTGTTCGTTTGTTCGTTGGTTCGTTGGTTCGTTGGTTCGTCGGTTCGTTGGTTCGTTGGTTCGTTGGTTCGTTTGTTCGTTGGTTCGTTGGTTCGTTGGTTCGTTGGTTCGTTGGTTCGTTGGTTCGTTGGTTCGTTGGTTCGTTGGTTCGTTGGTTCGTTGGTTCGTTGGTTCGTTGGTTCGTTTGTTTCTTTGTTTCTTTCTTTATTTGTTCGTTTGTTCGTTTGTTCGCTGGTTCGTTGGTTCGTTGGTTCGTTGGTTCGTTGGTTCGTTGGTTCGTTGGTTCGTTGGTTCGTTGGTTCGTTGGTTCGTTGGTTCGTTGGTTCGTTGGTTCGTTGGTTCGTTGGTTCGTTGGTTCGTTTGTTTCTTTGTTTCTTTCTTTATTTGTTCGTTTGTTCGTTTGTTCGTTTGTTCGCTGGTTCGTTGGTTCGTTGGTTCGTTGGTTCGTTGGTTCGTTGGTTCGTTGGTTCGTTGGTTCGTTGGTTCGTTGGTTCGTTGGTTCGTTGGTTCGTTGGTTCGTTGGTTCGTTGGTTCGTTGGTTCGTTGGTTCGTTGGTTCGTTGATTCGTTGGTTCGTTGGTTCGTTGGTTCGTTGGTTCGTTTGTTCGTTTGTTCGTTGGTTCGTTGGTTCGTTGGTTCGTCGGTTCGTTGGTTCGTTGGTTCGTTGGTTCGTTTGTTCGTTGGTTCGTTGGTTCGTTGGTTCGTTGGTTCGTTGGTTCGTTGGTTCGTTGGTTCCTTGGTTCGTTGGTTCGTTGGTTCGTTGGTTCGTTGGTTCGTTGGTTCGTTGGTTCGTTGGTTCGTTGGTTCGTTGGTTCGTTTGTTTCTTTGTTTCTTTCTTTATTTGTTCGTTTGTTCGTTTGTTCGCTGGTTCGTTGGTTCGTTGGTTCGTTGGTTCGTTGGTTCGTTGGTTCGTTGGTTCGTTGGTTCGTTGGTTCGTTGGTTCGTTGGTTCGTGGTTCGTTGGTTCGTTGGTTCGTTGGTTCGTTGGTTCGTTGGTTCGTTGGTTCGTTGGGTTCGTTGGTTCGTTGGTTCGTTGGTTCGTTGGTTCGTTGGTTCGTTGGTTCGTTGGTTCGTTGGTTCGTTGGTTCGTTTGTTCGTGGTTCGTTGGTTCGTTGGTTCGTTGGTTCGTTGGTTCGTTGGTTCGTTGGTTCGTTGGTTCGTTGGTTCGTTGGTTCGTTGGTTCGTTGGTTCGTTGGTTCGTTGGTTCGTTGGTTCGTTGGTTCGTTGGTTCGTTTGTTTCTTTGTTTCTTTCTTTATTTGTTCGTTTGTTCGTTGGTACGTTGGTTCGTTGGTTCGTTGGTTCGTTGGTTCGTTGGTTCGTTGGTTCGTTGGTTCGTTGGTTCGTTGGTTCGTTGGTTCGTTGGTTCGTTGGTTCGTTGGTTCGTTGGTTCGTTGGTTCGTTGGTTCGTTGGTTCGTTGGTTCGTTGGTTCGTTGGTTCGTTGGTTCGTTGGTTCGTTGGTTCGTTGGTTCGTTGGTTCGTTGGTTCGTTCATTCGTTGGTTCGTTGGTTCGTTGGTTCGTTGGTTCGTTGGTTCGTTGGTTCGTTGGTTCGTTGGTTCGTTTGTTCGTTTGTTCGTTTGTTCGCTGGTTCGTTGGTTGGTTGGTTCGTTGGTTCGTTGGTTCGTTGGTTCGTTGGTTCGTTGGTTCGTTGGTTCGTTGGTTCGTTGGTTCGTTGGTTCGTTGGTTCGTTGGTTCGTTGGTTCGTTGGTTCGTTGGTTCGTTTGTTCGCTGGTTCGTTGGTTCGTTGGTTCGTTGGTTCGTTGGTTCGTTGGTTCGTTGGTTCGTTGGTTCGTTGGTTCGTTGGTTCGTTGGTTCGTTGGTTCGTTGGTTCGTTGGTTCGTTGGTTCGTTGGTTCGTTGGTTCGTTGGTTCGTTGGTTCGTTGGTTCGTTGGTTCGTTGGTTCGTTGGTTCGTTTGTTTCTTTGTTTCTTTCTTTATTTGTTCGTTTGTTCGTTTGTTCGTTTGTTCGCTGGTTCGTTGGTTCGTTGGTTCGTTGGTTCGTTGGTTCGTTGGTTCGTTGGTTCGTTGGTTCGTTGGTTCGTTGGTTCGTTGGTTCGTTGGTTCGTTGGTTCGTTGGTTCGTTGATTCGTTGGTTCGTTGGTTCGTTGGTTCGTTGGTTCGTTTGTTCGTTTGTTCGTTGGTTCGTTGGTTCGTTGGTTCGTCGGTTCGTTGGTTCGTTGGTTCGTTGGTTCGTTTGTTCGTTGGTTCGTTGGTTCGTTGGTTCGTTGGTTCGTTGGTTCGTTGGTTCGTTGGTTCGTTGGTTCGTTGGTTCGTTGGTTCGTTGGTTCGTTGGTTCGTTGGTTCGTTGGTTCGTTGGTTCGTTGGTTCGTTGGTTTGCTGGTTCGTTGGTTCGTTGGTTCGTTGGTTTGTTGGTTCGTTGGTTCGTTGGTTCGTTGATTCGTTGGTTCGTTGGTTCGTTGGTTCGTTGGTTCGTTTGTTCGTTTGTTCGTTGGTTCGTTGGTTCGTTGGTTCGTCGGTTCGTTGGTTCGTTGGTTCGTTGGTTCGTTTGTTCGTTGGTTCGTTGGTTCGTTGGTTCGTTGGTTCGTTGGTTCGTTGGTTCGTTGGTTCGTTGGTTCGTTGGTTCGTTGGTTCGTTGGTTCGTTTGTTTCTTTGTTTCTTTCTTTATTTGTTCGTTTGTTCGTTTGTTCGCTGGTTCGTTGGTTCGTTGGTTCGTTGGTTCGTTGGTTCGTTGGTTCGTTGGTTCGTTGGTTCGTTGGTTCGTTGGTTCGTTGGTTCGTTGGTTCGTTGGTTCGTTGGTTCGTTGGTTCGTTGGTTCGTTGGTTCGTTGGTTCGTTGGTTCGTTGGTTCGTTGGTTCGTTGGTTCGTTGGTTCGTTGGTTCGTTGGTTCGTTGGTTCGTTGGTTCGTTGGTTCGTTGGTTCGTTGGTTCGTTGGTTCGTTGGTTCGTCGGTTCGTTGGTTCGTTGGTTCGTTGGTTCGTTGGTTCGTTGGTTCGTTGGTTCGTTGGTTCGTTGGTTCGTTGGTTCGTTGGTTCGTTGGTTCGTTGGTTCGTTGGTTCGTTGGTTCGTTGGTTCGTTGGTTCGTTGGTTCGTTTGTTTCTTTGTTTCTTTCTTTATTTGTTCGTTTGTTCGTTTGTTCGTTTGTTCGCTGGTTCGTTGGTTCGTTGGTTCGTTGGTTCGTTGGTTCGTTGGTTCGTTGGTTCGTTGGTTCGTTGGTTCGTTGGTTCGTTGGTTCGTTGGTTCGTTGGTTCGTTGGTTCGTTGGTTCGTTGGTTCGTTGGTTCGTTGGTTCGTTGGTTCGTTGGTTCGTTGGTTCGTTGGTTCGTTGGTTCGTTGGTTCGTTGGTTCGTTGGTTCGTTGGTTCGTTGGTTCGTTGGTTCGTTGGTTCGTTGGTTCGTTGGTTCGTTGGTTCGTTGGTTCGTTGGTTCGTTGGTTCGTTTGTTTCTTTGTTTCTTTCTTTATTTGTTCGTTTGTTCGTTTGTTCGCTGGTTCGTTGGTTCGTTGGTTCGTTGGTTCGTTGGTTCGTTGGCTCGTTGGTTCGTTGGTTCGTTGGTTCGTTGGTTCGTTGGTTCGTCGGTTCGTTGGTTCGTTGGTTCGTTGGTTCGTTTGTTCGTTGGTTCGTTGGTTCGTTGGTTCGTTGGTTCGTTGGTTCGTTGGTTCGTTGGTTCGTTGGTTCGTTGGTTCGTTGGTTCGTTGGTTCGTTGGTTCGTTGGTTCGTTGGTTCGTTGGTTCGTTGGTTCGTTGGTTCGTTGGTTCGTTGGTTCGTTGGTTCGTTGGCTCGTTGGTTCGTTGGTTCGTTGGTTCGTTGGTTCGTTGGTTCGTTGGTTCGTTGGTTCGTTGGTTCGTTTGTTCGTTGTTCGTTTGTTCGCTGGTTCGTTGGTTGGTTGGTTCGTTGGTTCGTTGGTTCGTTGGTTCGTCGGTTCGTTGGTTCGTCGGTTCGTTGGTTCGTTGGTTCGTTGGTTCGTTGGTTCGTTGGTTCGTTGGTTCGTTGGTTCTTTGGTTCGTTGGTTCGTTGGTTCGTTGGTTCGTTGGTTCGTTGGTTCGTTGGTTCGTTGGTTCGTTGGTTCGTTGGTTCGTTGGTTCGTTGGCTCGTTGGTTCGTTGGTTCGTTGGTTCGTTGGTTCGTTGGTTCGTTGGTTCGTTGGTTCGTTGGTTCGTTTGTTCGTTTGTTCGTTTGTTCGCTGGTTCGTTGGTTGGTTGGTTCGTTGGTTCGTTGGTTCGTTGGTTCGTCGGTTCGTTGGTTCGTCGGTTCGTTGGTTCGTTGGTTCGTTCGGTTCGTTGGTTCGTTGGTTCGTTGGTTCGTTTGTTCGTTGGTTCGTTGGTTCGTTGGTTCGTTGGTTCGTTGGTTCGTTGGTTCGTTGGTTCGTTGGTTCGTTGGTTCGTTGGTTCGTTGGTTCGTTGGTTCGTTGGTTCGTTGGTTCGTTGGTTCGTTGGTTCGTTGGTTTGCTGGTTCGTTGGTTCGTTGGTTCGTTGGTTTGTTGGTTCGTTGGTTCGTTGGTTCGTTGATTCGTTGGTTCGTTGGTTCGTTGGTTCGTTGGTTCGTTTGTTCGTTTGTTCGTTGGTTCGTTGGTTCGTTGGTTCGTCGGTTCGTTGGTTCGTTGGTTCGTTGGTTCGTTTGTTCGTTGGTTCGTTGGTTCGTTGGTTCGTTGGTTCGTTGGTTCGTTGGTTCGTTGGTTCGTTGGTTCGTTGGTTCGTTGGTTCGTTGGTTCGTTTGTTTCTTTGTTTCTTTCTTTATTTGTTCGTTTGTTCGTTTGTTCGCTGGTTCGTTGGTTCGTTGGTTCGTTGGTTCGTTGGTTCGTTGGTTCGTTGGTTCGTTGGTTCGTTGGTTCGTTGGTTCGTTGGTTCGTTGGTTCGTTGGTTCGTTGGTTCGTTGGTTCGTTGGTTCGTTGGTTCGTTGGTTCGTTGGTTCGTTGGTTCGTTGGTTCGTTGGTTCGTTGGTTCGTTGGTTCGTTGGTTCGTTGGTTCGTTGGTTCGTTGGTTCGTTGGTTCGTTGGTTCGTTGGTTCGTTGGTTCGTCGGTTCGTTGGTTCGTTGGTTCGTTGGTTCGTTGGTTCGTTGGTTCGTTGGTTCGTTGGTTCGTTGGTTCGTTGGTTCGTTGGTTCGTTGGTTCGTTGGTTCGTTGGTTCGTTGGTTCGTTGGTTCGTTGGTTCGTTGGTTCGTTTGTTTCTTTGTTTCTTTCTTTATTTGTTCGTTTGTTCGTTTGTTCGTTTGTTCGCTGGTTCGTTGGTTCGTTGGTTCGTTGGTTCGTTGGTTCGTTGGTTCGTTGGTTCGTTGGTTCGTTGGTTCGTTGGTTCGTTGGTTCGTTGGTTCGTTGGTTCGTTGGTTCGTTGGTTCGTTGGTTCGTTGGTTCGTTGGTTCGTTGGTTCGTTGGTTCGTTGGTTCGTTGGTTCGTTGGTTCGTTGGTTCGTTGGTTCGTTGGTTCGTTGGTTCGTTGGTTCGTTGGTTCGTTGGTTCGTTGGTTCGTTGGTTCGTTGGTTCGTTGGTTCGTTGGTTCGTTGGTTCGTTGGTTCGTTGGTTCGTTGGTTCGTTGGTTCGTTGGTTCGTTGGTTCGTTGGTTCGTTGGTTCGTTGGTTCGTTGGTTCGTTGGTTCGTTGGTTCGTTGGTTCGTTGGTTCGTTGGTTCGTTGGTTCGTTGGTTCGTTGGTTCGTTGGTTCGTTGGTTCGTTGGTTCGTTGGTTCGTTGGTTCGTTGGTTCGTTGGTTCGTTGGTTCGTTGGTTCGTTGGTTCGTTGGTTCGTTGGTTCGTTGGTTCGTTGGTTCGTTGGTTCGTTTGTTCGTTTGGTTCGTTTGTTCGCTGGTTCGTTGGTTGGTTGGTTCGTTGGTTCGTTGGTTCGTTGGTTCGTCGGTTCGTTGGTTCGTC
>NW_027485211.1:0-47418 GCF_050908995.1 Andrena cerasifolii | reverse complement strand
TTGAAAATCCGATATTGAAAACCGATATTGAAACCGATATTGAAAAACCGATATTGAAAAACCAATTTTGAAAAACCGATATTGAAACCAATATTGAAAAACCGATTATGAAAAACCGATATTGAAAAACCGATATTGAAACCAATATTGAAAAACCGATTTTGATAAACCGATTTTGAAAAACCAATATTGAAAAACCGATTTTGAAAAACCAATATTGAAAAACCGATTTTGAAAAACCGATATTGAAACCGATATTGAAACCAATATTGAAAAACCGATTATGAAAAACCGATATTGAAAAACCAATATTGAAACCGATATTGAAACCGATATTGAAAAACCGATATTGAAACGGATAGTGAAACCGATATTGAAAAACAGATATTGAATAACCGATATTGAAAATCCGATATTGAAAAACCGATTTTGAAAAACCGACGTTGAAAAACCGATATTGAAAAACCGATTTTGAAAAACCGATATTGAAAAACCGATATTGAAACCGATATTCAAACCAATATTGGAAAACCGATATTGGAAAACCGATATTCAAACCAATATTGAAACCGATAGTGGAACCGATATTGAAAAACCGATTTTGAAAAACCAATATTGAAAAACCGACGTTGAAAATCCAATTTTGATAAACCGATATTGAAAAATCGATATTGAAAAACCGATATTGAAAATCCGATATTGAAAACCGATATTGAAACCGATATTGAAAAACCGATATTGAAAAATCAATTTTGAAAAACCGATATTGAAACCAATATTGAAAAACCGATTATGAAAAACCGATATTGAAAAACCGATATTGAAACCAATATTGAAAAACCGATTTTGATAAACCGATTTTGAAAAACCAATATTGAAAAACCGATTTTGAAAAACCAATATTGAAAAACCGATATTGAAAATCCGATATTGAAAACCGATATTGAAACCGATATTGAAAAACCGATATTGAAAAACCAATTTTGAAAAACCGATATTGAAACCAATATTGAAAAACCGATTATGAAAAACCGATATTGAAAAACCGATATTGAAACCAATATTCAAACCAATATTGGAAAACCGATATTGGAAAACCGATATTCAAACCAATATTGAAAAACCGATTATGAAAAACCGATATTGAAAAACCAATATTGAAACCGATATTGAAACCGATATTGAAAAACCGATATTGAAACGGATAGTGAAACCGATATTGAATAACAGATATTGAATAACCGATATTGAAAATCCGATATTGAAAAACCGATTTTGAAAAACCGACGTTGAAAAACCGATATTGAAAAACCGATTTTGAAAAACCGATATTGAAAAACCGATATTGAAACCGATATTCAAACCAATATTGGAAAACCGATATTGGAAAACCGATATTCAAACCAATATTGAAACCGATAGTGGAACCGATATTGAAAAACCGATTTTGAAAAACCAATATTGAAAAACCGACGTTGAAAATCCAATTTTGATAAACCGATATTGAAAAATCGATATTGAAAAACCGATATTGAAAATCCGATATTGAAAACCGATATTGAAACCGATATTGAAAAACCGATATTGAAAAACCAATTTTGAAAAACCGATATTGAAACCAATATTGAAAAACCGATTATGAAAAACCGATATTGAAAAACCGATATTGAAACCAATATTGAAAAACCGATTTTGATAAACCGATTTTGAAAAACCAATATTGAAAAACCGATTTTGAAAAACCAATATTGAAAAACCGATTTTGAAAAACCAATATTAAAAAACCGATATTGAAACCAATATTGAAACCAATATTAAAAAACCGATTTTGAAAAACCGATATTGAAAAACCGACGTTGAAAAACCGATATTGAAAAACCGATTTTGAAAAACCGATATTGAAAAACCGATATTGAAACCGATATTGAAACCAATATTGAAAAACCGATTATGAAAATCCGATATTGAAAAACCAATATTGAAACCGATATTGAAACCGATATTGAAAAACCGATATTGAAACGGATAGTGAAACCGATATTGAAAAACAGATATTGAAAAACCGATATTGAAAATCCGATATTGAAAAACCGATTTTGAAAAACCGACGTTGAAAAACCGATATTGAAAAACCGATTTTGAAAAACCGATTATGAAAAACCGATATTGAAAAACCGATATTGAAAAACCGATATTGAAACCAATATTGAAAAACCGATTTTGATAAACCGATTTTGAAAAACCAATATTGAAAAACCGACGTTGAAAAACCGATATTGAAAACCCGATTTTGAAAAACCGATATTGAAAAACCGATATTGAAAAACCGATATTGAAAAACCGATATTGAAAATCCGATATTGAAAAACCGATATTGAAACCGATATTGAAAAACCGATTTTGAAAAACCAATATTGAAAAACCGACGTTGAAAAACAGATTTTGAAAAACCGATATTGAAAAATTGATATTGAAAAACCGATATTGAAAAACCGATATTGAAAAACCGATATTGAAACCGATATTCAAACCAATATTGGAAAACCGATATTGGAAAACCGATATTCAAACCAATATTGAAACCGATAGTGGAACCGATATTGAAAAACCGATTTTGAAAAACCAATATTGAAAAACCGACGTTGAAAAACCAATTTTGATAAACCGATATTGAAAAATCGATATTGAAAAACCGATATTGAAAATCCGATATTGAAAACCGATATTGAAACCGATATTGAAAAACCGATATTGAAAAACCAATTTTGAAAAACCGATATTGAAACCAATATTGAAAAACCGATTATGAAAAACCGATATTGAAAAACCGATATTGAAACCAATATTGAAAAACCGATTTTGATAAACCGATTTTGAAAAACCAATATTGAAAAACCGATTTTGAAAAACCAATATTGAAAAACCGATTTTGAAAAACCAATATTAAAAAACCGATATTGAAACCAATATTGAAACCAATATTAAAAAACCGATTTTGAAAAACCGATTTTGAAAAACCGACGTTGAAAAACCGATATTGAAAAACCGTTTTTGAAAAACCGATATTGAAAAACCGATATTGAAAAACCGATATTGAAAAACCGATATTGAAACCGATATTGAAACCGATATTGAAAAACCGATATTGAAACGGATAGTGAAACCGATATTGAAAAACCGATATTGAAAAACCGATATTGAAAATCCGATATTGAAAAACCGATTTTGAAAAACCGACGTTGAAAAACCGATATTGAAAAACCGATTTTGAAAAACCGATATTGAAAAACCGATATTGAAACCGATATTGGAACCTATATTGAAAATCCGATTATGATAAACCGATATTGAAAAACCGATATTGAAACCAATATTGAAAAATCGATTTTGAAAAACCGATTTTGAAAAACCAATATTGAAAAACCTATTTTGAAAAAACAATATTGAAAAACCGATATTGAAACCAATATTGAAACCAATATTAAAAAACTGATTTTGAAAAACCAATATTGAAAAACCGACGTTGAAAAACAGATTTTGAAAAACCGATATTGAAAAATTGATATTGAAAAACCGATATTGAAAAACCGATATTGAAAAACCGATATTGAAACCGATATTCAAACCAATATTGGAAAACCGATATTGGAAAACCGATATTGGAAAACCGATATTCAAACCAATATTGAAACCGATAGTGGAACCGATATTGAAAAACCGATTTTGAAAAACCAATATTGAAAAACCGACGTTGAAAAACCAATTTTGATAAACCGATATTGAAAAATCGATATTGAAAAACCGATATTGAAAATCCGATATTGAAAACCGATATTGAAACCGATATTGGAAAACCGATATTGGAAAACCGATATTCAAACCAATATTGAAACCGATAGTGGAACCGATATTGAAAAACCGATTTTCAAAAACCAATATTGAAAAACCGACGTTGAAAAACCAATTTTGATAAACCGATATTGAAAAATCGATATTGAAAAACCGATATTGAAAATCCGATATTGAAAACCGATATTGAAACCGATATTGAAAAACCGATATTGAAAAACCAATTTTGAAAAACCGATATTGAAACCAATATTGAAAAACCGATTATGAAAAACCGATATTGAAAAACCGATATTGAAACCAATATTGAAAAACCGATTTTGATAAACCGATATTGAAAAACCGATATTGAAACGGATAGTGAAACCGATATTGAAAAACAGATATTGAAAAACCGATTTTGAAAAACCAATATTAAAAAACCGATATTGAAACCAATATTGAAACCAATATTAAAAAACCGATTTTGAAAAACCGATATTGAAAAACCGACGTTGAAAAACCGATATTGAAAAACCGATTTTGGAAAACCGATATTGAAAAACCGATATTGAAACCGATATTGAAACCAATATTGAAAAACCGATTATGAAAAACCGATATTGAAAAACCAATATTGAAACCGATATTGAAAAACCGATATTGAAAAACCGATATTGAAAAACCGATATTGAAAATCCGATATTGAAAAACCGATATTGAAACCGATATTGAAAAACCGATTTTGAAAAACCAATATTGAAAAACCGACGTTGAAAAACAGATTTTGAAAAACCGATATTGAAACCGATATTGAAACCAATATTGAAAAACCGATTATGAAAATCCGATATTGAAAAACCAATATTGAAACCGATATTGAAACCGATATTGAAAAACCGATATTGAAACGGATAGTGAAACCGATATTGAAAAACAGATATTGAAAAACCGATATTGAAAATCCGATATTGAAAAACCGATTTTGAAAAACCGACGTTGAAAAACCGATATTGAAAAACCGATTTTGAAAAACCGATTATGAAAAACCGATATTGAAAAACCGATATTGAAAAACCGATATTGAAACCAATATTGAAAAACCGATTTTGATAAACCGATTTTGAAAAACCAATATTGAAAAACCGACGTTGAAAAACCGATATTGAAAACCCGATTTTGAAAAACCGATATTGAAAAACCGATATTGAAAAACCGATATTGAAAAACCGATATTGAAAATCCGATATTGAAAAACCGATATTGAAACCGATATTGAAAAACCGATTTTGAAAAACCAATATTGAAAAACCGACGTTGAAAAACAGATTTTGAAAAACCGATATTGAAAAATTGATATTGAAAAACCGATATTGAAAAACCGATATTGAAAAACCGATATTGAAACCGATATTCAAACCAATATTGGAAAACCGATATTGGAAAACCGATATTCAAACCAATATTGAAACCGATAGTGGAACCGATATTGAAAAACCGATTTTGAAAAACCAATATTGAAAAACCGACGTTGAAAAACCAATTTTGATAAACCGATATTGAAAAATCGATATTGAAAAACCGATATTGAAAATCCGATATTGAAAACCGATATTGAAACCGATATTGAAAAACCGATATTGAAAAACCAATTTTGAAAAACCGATATTGAAACCAATATTGAAAAACCGATTATGAAAAACCGATATTGAAAAACCGATATTGAAACCAATATTGAAAAACCGATTTTGATAAACCGATTTTGAAAAACCAATATTGAAAAACCGATTTTGAAAAACCAATATTGAAAAACCGATTTTGAAAAACCAATATTAAAAAACCGATATTGAAACCAATATTGAAACCAATATTAAAAAACCGATTTTGAAAAACCGATATTGAAAAACCGACGTTGAAAAACCGATATTGAAAAACCGATATTGAAAATCCGATATTGAAAAACCGATTTTGAAAAACCGACGTTGAAAAACCGATATTGAAAAACCGATTTTGAAAAACCGATTATGAAAAACCGATATTGAAAAACCGATATTGAAAAACCGATATTGAAACCAATATTGAAAAACCGATTTTGATAAACCGATTTTGAAAAACCAATATTGAAAAACCGACGTTGAAAAACCGATATTGAAAACCCGATTTTGAAAAACCGATATTGAAAAACCGATATTGAAAAACCGATATTGAAAAACCGATATTGAAAATCCGATATTGAAAAACCGATATTGAAACCGATATTGAAAAACCGATTTTGAAAAACCAATATTGAAAAACCGACGTTGAAAAACAGATTTTGAAAAACCGATATTGAAAAATTGATATTGAAAAACCGATATTGAAAAACCGATATTGAAAAACCGATATGAAACCGATATTCAAACCAATATTGGAAAACCGATATTGGAAAACCGATATTCAAACCAATATTGAAACCGATAGTGGAACCGATATTGAAAAACCGATTTTGAAAAACCAATATTGAAAAACCGACGTTGAAAAACCAATTTTGATAAACCGATATTGAAAAATCGATATTGAAAAACCGATATTGAAAATCCGATATTGAAAACCGATATTGAAACCGATATTGAAAAACCGATATTGAAAAACCAATTTTGAAAAACCGATATTGAAACCAATATTGAAAAACCGATTATGAAAAACCGATATTGAAAAACCGATATTGAAACCAATATTGAAAAACCGATTTTGATAAACCGATTTTGAAAAACCAATATTGAAAAACCGATTTTGAAAAACCAATATTGAAAAACCGATTTTGAAAAACCAATATTAAAAAACCGATATTGAAACCAATATTGAAACCAATATTAAAAAACCGATTTTGAAAAACCGATTTTGAAAAACCGACGTTGAAAAACCGATATTGAAAAACCGTTTTTGAAAAACCGATATTGAAAAACCGATATTGAAAAACCGATATTGAAAAACCGATATTGAAACCGATATTGAAACCGATATTGAAAAACCGATATTGAAACGGATAGTGAAACCGATATTGAAAAACCGATATTGAAAAACCGATATTGAAAATCCGATATTGAAAAACCGATTTTGAAAAACCGACGTTGAAAAACCGATATTGAAAAACCGATTTTGAAAAACCGACGTTGAAAAACCAATTTTGATATACCGATATTGAAAAATCGATATTGAAAAACCGATATTGAAAATCCGATATTGAAAACCGATATTGAAACCGATATTGAAAAACCGATATTGAAAAACCAATTTTGAAAAACCGATATTGAAACCAATATTGAAAAACCGATTATGAAAAACCGATATTGAAAAACCGATATTGAAACCAATATTGAAAAACCGATTTTGATAAACCGATTTTGAAAAACCAATATTGAAAAACCGATTTTGAAAAACCAATATTGAAAAACCGATTTTGAAAAACCGATATTGAAACCGATATTGAAACCAATATTGAAAAACCGATTATGAAAAACCGATATTGAAAAACCAATATTGAAACCGATATTGAAACCGATATTGAAAAACCGATATTGAAACGGATAGTGAAACCGATATTGAAAAACAGATATTGAATAACCGATATTGAAAATCCGATATTGAAAAACCGATTTTGAAAAACCGACGTTGAAAAACCGATATTGAAAAACCGATTTTGAAAAACCGATATTGAAAAACCGATTTTGAAAAACCGATATTCAAACCAATATTGGAAAACCGATATTGGAAAACCGATATTCAAACCAATATTGAAACCGATAGTGGAACCGATATTGAAAAACCGATTTTGAAAAACCAATATTGAAAAACCGACGTTGAAAATCCAATTTTGATAAACCGATATTGAAAAATCGATATTGAAAAACCGATATTGAAAGTCCGATATTGAAAACCGATATTGAAACCGATATTGAAAAACCGATATTGAAAAATCAATTTTGAAAAACCGATATTGAAACCAATATTGAAAAACCGATTATGAAAAACCGATATTGAAAAACCGATATTGAAACCAATATTGAAAAACCGATTTTGATAAACCGATTTTGAAAAACCAATATTGAAAAACCGATTTTGAAAAACCAATATTGAAAAACCGATATTGAAAATCCGATATTGAAAACCGATATTGAAACCGATATTGAAAAACCGATATTGAAAAACCAATTTTGAAAAACCGATATTGAAACCAATATTGAAAAACCGATTATGAAAAACCGATATTGAAAAACCGATATTGAAACCAATATTCAAACCAATATTGGAAAACCGATATTGGAAAACCGATATTCAAACCAATATTGAAAAACCGATTATGAAAAACCGATATTGAAAAACCAATATTGAAACCGATATTGAAACCGATATTGAAAAACCGATATTGAAACGGATAGTGAAACCGATATTGAATAACAGATATTGAATAACCGATATTGAAAATCCGATATTGAAAAACCGATTTTGAAAAACCGACGTTGAAAAACCGATATTGAAAAACCGATTTTGAAAAACCGATATTGAAAAACCGATATTGAAACCGATATTCAAACCAATATTGGAAAACCGATATTGGAAAACCGATATTCAAACCAATATTGAAACCGATAGTGGAACCGATATTGAAAAACCGATTTTGAAAAACCAATATTGAAAAACCGACGTTGAAAATCCAATTTTGATAAACCGATATTGAAAAATCGATATTGAAAAACCGATATTGAAAATCCGATATTGAAAACCGATATTGAAACCGATATTGAAAAACCGATATTGAAAAATCAATTTTGAAAAACCGATATTGAAACCAATATTGAAAAACCGATTATGAAAAACCGATATTGAAAAACCGATATTGAAAAACCGATATTGAAAATCCGATATTGAAAACCGATATTGAAACCGATATTGAAAAACCGATATTGAAAAACCAATTTTGAAAAACCGATATTGAAACCAATATTGAAAAACCGATTATGAAAAACCGATATTGAAAAACCGATATTGAAACCAATATTGAAAAACCGATTTTGATAAACCGATTTTGAAAAACCAATATTGAAAAACCGATTTTGAAAAACCAATATTGAAAAACCGATTTTGAAAAACCAATATTAAAAAACCGATATTGAAACCAATATTGAAACCAATATTAAAAAACCGATTTTGAAAAACCGATATTGAAAAACCGACGTTGAAAAACCGATATTGAAAAACCGATTTTGAAAAACCGATATTGAAAAACCGATATTGAAACCGATATTGAAACCAATATTGAAAAACCGATTATGAAAATCCGATATTGAAAAACCAATATTGAAACCGATATTGAAACCGATATTGAAAAACCGATATTGAAACGGATAGTGAAACCGATATTGAAAAACAGATATTGAAAAACCGATATTGAAAATCCGATATTGAAAAACCGATTTTGAAAAACCGACGTTGAAAAACCGATATTGAAAAACCGATTTTGAAAAACCGATTATGAAAAACCGATATTGAAAAACCGATATTGAAAAACCGATATTGAAACCAATATTGAAAAACCGATTTTGATAAACCGATTTTGAAAAACCAATATTGAAAAACCGACGTTGAAAAACCGATATTGAAAACCCGATTTTGAAAAACCGATATTGAAAAACCGATATTGAAAAACCGATATTGAAAAACCGATATTGAAAATCCGATATTGAAAAACCGATATTGAAACCGATATTGAAAAACCGATTTTGAAAAACCAATATTGAAAAACCGACGTTGAAAAACAGATTTTGAAAAACCGATATTGAAAAATTGATATTGAAAAACCGATATTGAAAAACCGATATTGAAAAACCGATATTGAAACCGATATTCAAACCAATATTGGAAAACCGATATTGGAAAACCGATATTCAAACCAATATTGAAACCGATAGTGGAACCGATATTGAAAAACCGATTTTGAAAAACCAATATTGAAAAACCGACGTTGAAAAACCAATTTTGATAAACCGATATTGAAAAATCGATATTGAAAAACCGATATTGAAAATCCGATATTGAAAACCGATATTGAAACCGATATTGAAAAACCGATATTGAAAAACCAATTTTGAAAAACCGATATTGAAACCAATATTGAAAAACCGATTATGAAAAACCGATATTGAAAAACCGATATTGAAACCAATATTGAAAAACCGATTTTGATAAACCGATTTTGAAAAACCAATATTGAAAAACCGATTTTGAAAAACCAATATTGAAAAACCGATTTTGAAAAACCAATATTAAAAAACCGATATTGAAACCAATATTGAAACCAATATTAAAAAACCGATTTTGAAAAACCGATTTTGAAAAACCGACGTTGAAAAACCGATATTGAAAAACCGTTTTTGAAAAACCGATATTGAAAAACCGATATTGAAAAACCGATATTGAAAAACCGATATTGAAACCGATATTGAAACCGATATTGAAAAACCGATATTGAAACGGATAGTGAAACCGATATTGAAAAACCGATATTGAAAAACCGATATTGAAAATCCGATATTGAAAAACCGATTTTGAAAAACCGACGTTGAAAAACCGATATTGAAAAACCGATTTTGAAAAACCGATATTGAAAAACCGATATTGAAACCGATATTGGAACCTATATTGAAAATCCGATTATGATAAACCGATATTGAAAAACCGATATTGAAACCAATATTGAAAAATCGATTTTGAAAAACCGATTTTGAAAAACCAATATTGAAAAACCTATTTTGAAAAAACAATATTGAAAAACCGATATTGAAACCAATATTGAAACCAATATTAAAAAACTGATTTTGAAAAACCAATATTGAAAAACCGACGTTGAAAAACAGATTTTGAAAAACCGATATTGAAAAATTGATATTGAAAAACCGATATTGAAAAACCGATATTGAAAAACCGATATTGAAACCGATATTCAAACCAATATTGGAAAACCGATATTGGAAAACCGATATTGGAAAACCGATATTCAAACCAATATTGAAACCGATAGTGGAACCGATATTGAAAAACCGATTTTGAAAAACCAATATTGAAAAACCGACGTTGAAAAACCAATTTTGATAAACCGATATTGAAAAATCGATATTGAAAAACCGATATTGAAAATCCGATATTGAAAACCGATATTGAAACCGATATTGGAAAACCGATATTGGAAAACCGATATTCAAACCAATATTGAAACCGATAGTGGAACCGATATTGAAAAACCGATTTTCAAAAACCAATATTGAAAAACCGACGTTGAAAAACCAATTTTGATAAACCGATATTGAAAAATCGATATTGAAAAACCGATATTGAAAATCCGATATTGAAAACCGATATTGAAACCGATATTGAAAAACCGATATTGAAAAACCAATTTTGAAAAACCGATATTGAAACCAATATTGAAAAACCGATTATGAAAAACCGATATTGAAAAACCGATATTGAAACCAATATTGAAAAACCGATTTTGATAAACCGATATTGAAAAACCGATATTGAAACGGATAGTGAAACCGATATTGAAAAACAGATATTGAAAAACCGATTTTGAAAAACCAATATTAAAAAACCGATATTGAAACCAATATTGAAACCAATATTAAAAAACCGATTTTGAAAAACCGATATTGAAAAACCGACGTTGAAAAACCGATATTGAAAAACCGATTTTGGAAAACCGATATTGAAAAACCGATATTGAAACCAATATTGAAACCAATATTGAAAAACCGATTATGAAAAACCGATATTGAAAAACCAATATTGAAACCGATATTGAAAAACCGATATTGAAAAACCGATATTGAAAAACCGATATTGAAAATCCGATATTGAAAAACCGATATTGAAACCGATATTGAAAAACCGATTTTGAAAAACCAATATTGAAAAACCGACGTTGAAAAACAGATTTTGAAAAACCGATATTGAAAAATTGATATTGAAAAACCGATATTGAAAAACCGATATTGAAAAACCGATATTGAAACCGATATTCAAACCAATATTGGAAAACCGATATTGGAAAACCGATATTCAAACCAATATTGAAACCGATAGTGGAACCGATATTGAAAAACCGATTTTGAAAAACCAATATTGAAAAACCGACGTTGAAAAACCAATTTTGATAAACCGATATTGAAAAATCGATATTGAAAAACCGATATTGAAAATCCGATATTGAAAACCGATATTGAAACCGATATTGAAAAACCGATATTGAAAAACCAATTTTGAAAAACCGATATTGAAACCAATATTGAAAAACCGATTATGAAAAACCGATATTGAAAAACCGATATTGAAACCAATATTGAAAAACCGATTTTGATAAACCGATTTTGAAAAACCAATATTGAAAAACCGATTTTGAAAAACCAATATTGAAAAACCGATTTTGAAAAACCAATATTAAAAAACCGATATTGAAACCAATATTGAAACCAATATTAAAAAACCGATTTTGAAAAACCGATTTTGAAAAACCGACGTTGAAAAACCGATATTGAAAAACCGTTTTTGAAAAACCGATATTGAAAAACCGATATTGAAAAACCGATATTGAAAAACCGATATTGAAACCGATATTGAAACCGATATTGAAAAACCGATATTGAAACGGATAGTGAAACCGATATTGAAAAACCGATATTGAAAAACCGATATTGAAAATCCGATATTGAAAAACCGATTTTGAAAAACCGACGTTGAAAAACCGATATTGAAAAACCGATTTTGAAAAACCGATATTGAAAAACCGATATTGAAACCGATATTGGAACCTATATTGAAAATCCGATTATGATAAACCGATATTGAAAAACCGATATTGAAACCAATATTGAAAAATCGATTTTGAAAAACCGATTTTGAAAAACCAATATTGAAAAACCTATTTTGAAAAAACAATATTGAAAAACCGATATTGAAACCAATATTGAAACCAATATTAAAAAACTGATTTTGAAAAACCAATATTGAAAAACCGACGTTGAAAAACAGATTTTGAAAAACCGATATTGAAAAATTGATATTGAAAAACCGATATTGAAAAACCGATATTGAAAAACCGATATTGAAACCGATATTCAAACCAATATTGGAAAACCGATATTGGAAAACCGATATTCAAACCAATATTGAAACCGATAGTGGAACCGATATTGAAAAACCGATTTTGAAAAACCAATATTGAAAAACCGACGTTGAAAAACCAATTTTGATAAACCGATATTGAAAAATCGATATTGAAAAACCGATATTGAAAATCCGATATTGAACACCGATATTGAAAAACCGATATTGAAAAACCAATTTTGAAAAACCGATATTGAAACCAATATTGAAAAACCGATTATGAAAAACCGATATTGAAAAACCGATATTGAAACCAATATTGAAAAACCGATTTTGATAAACCGATTTTGATAAACCGATTTTGAAAAACCAATATTGAAAAACCGATTTTGAAAAACCAATATTGAAAAACCGATTTTGAAAAACCAATATTAAAAAACCGATATTGAAACCAATATTGAAACCAATATTAAAAAACCGATTTTGAAAAACCGATATTGAAAAACCGACGTTGAAAAACCGATATTGAAAAACCGATTTTGGAAAACCGATATTGAAAAACCGATATTGAAACCGATATTGAAACCAATATTGAAAAACCGATTATGAAAAACCGATATTGAAAAACCAATATTGAAACCGATATTGAAACCGATATTGAAAAACCGATATTGAAACGGATAGTGAAACCGATATTGAAAAACAGATATTGAATAACCGATATTGAAAATCCGATATTGAAAAACCGATTTTGAAAAACCGACGTTGAAAAACCGATATTGAAAAACCGATTTTGAAAAACCGATATTGAAAAACCGATATTGAAACCGATATTCAAACCAATATTGGAAAACCGATATTGGAAAACCGATATTCAAACCAATATTGAAACCGATAGTGGAACCGATATTGAAAAACCGATTTTGAAAAACCAATATTGAAAAACCGACGTTGAAAATCCAATTTTGATAAACCGATATTGAAAAATCGATATTGAAAAACCGATATTGAAAATCCGATTATGAAAAACCGATATTGAAAAATCGATATTGAAACCAATATTGAAAAACCGATTTTGTTAAACCGAATTTGAAAAACCAATATTGAAAAACCGATTTTGAAAAACCAATATTGAAAAACCGACGTTGAAAAACCAATTTTGATATACCGATATTGAAAAATCGATATTGAAAAACCGATATTGAAAATCCGATATTGAAAACCGATATTGAAACCGATATTGAAAAACCGATATTGAAAAACCAATTTTGAAAAACCGATATTGAAACCAATATTGAAAAACCGATTATGAAAAACCGATATTGAAAAACCGATATTGAAACCAATATTGAAAAACCGATTTTGATAAACCGATTATGAAAAACCGATATTGAAAAATCGATATTGAAACCAATATTGAAAAACCGATTTTGTTAAACCGAATTTGAAAAACCAATATTGAAAAACCGATTTTGAAAAACCAATATTGAAAAACCGACGTTGAAAAACCAATTTTGATATACCGATATTGAAAAATCGATATTGAAAAACCGATATTGAAAAACCGATTTTGAAAAACCGATATTGAAAATCCGATATTGAAAAACCGATATTGAAACCGATATTGAAACCGATATTGAAAAACCGATATTGAAACGGATAGTGAAACCGATATTGAAAAACCGATTTTGAAAAACCGATATTGAAAACCCGATATTGAAAAAAAGATATTGAAAAACCGATACAGAAAAACCAATATTGAAACCGATATTGAAACCAATATTGAAAAACCGATATTGAAAAACCGATATTGAAACCAATATTGAAACCGATATTGAAAAACCGATATTGAAACGGATAGTGAAACCGATATTGAAAAACCGATTTTGAAAAACCGTTATTGAAAAACCGATATTGAAAAACCGATATTGAAAAACCGATATTGAAAATCCGATATTGAAAAACCGATTTTGAAAAACCGACGTTGAAAAACCGATATTGAAAAACCGATTTTGAAAAACCGATATTGAAAAACCGATATTGAAACCGATATTGAAACCTATATTGAAAAACCGATTATGAAAAACCGATATTGAAAAACCGATATTGAAACCAATATTGAAAAATCGATTTTGAAAAACCGATTTTGAAAAACCAATATTGAAAAACCTATTTTGAAAAAACAATATTGAAAAACCGATATTGAAACCAATATTGAAACCAATATTAAAAAACTGATTTTGAAAAACCAATATTGAAAAACCGACGTTGAAAAACAGATTTTGAAAAACCGATATTGAAAAATTGATATTGAAAAACCGATATTGAAAAACCGATATTGAAAAACCGATATTGAAACCGATATTCAAACCAATATTGGAAAACCGATATTGAAAAACCGATATTCAAACCAATATTGAAACCGATAGTGGAACCGATATTGAAAAACCGATTTTGAAAAACCAATATTGAAAAACCGACGTTGAAAAACCAATTTTGATAAACCGATATTGAAAAATCGATATTGAAAAACCGATATTGAAAATCCGATATTGAAAACCGATATTGAAACCGATATTGAAAAACCGATATTGAAAAACCAATTTTGAAAAACCGATATTGAAACCAATATTGAAAAACCGATTATGAAAAACCGATATTGAAAAACCGATATTGGAACCAATATTGAAAAACCGATTTTGATAAACCGATTTTGATAAACCGATTTTGAAAAACCAATATTGAAAAACCGATTTTGAAAAACCAATATTGAAAAACCGATTTTGAAAAACCAATATTAAAAAACCGATATTGAAACCAATATTGAAACCAATATTAAAAAACCGATTTTGAAGAACCGATATTGAAAAACCGACGTTGAAAAACCGATATTGAAAAACCGATTTTGGAAAACCGATATTGAAAAACCGATATTGAAACCGATATTGAAACCAATATTGAAAAACCGATTATGAAAAACCGATATTGAAAAACCAATATTGAAACCGATATTGAAACCGATATTGAAAAACCGATATTGAAACGGATAGTGAAACCGATATTGAAAAACAGATATTGAATAACCGATATTGAAAATCCGATATTGAAAAACCGATTTTGAAAAACCGACGTTGAAAAACCGATATTGAAAAACCGATTTTGAAAAACCGATATTGAAAAACCGATATTGAAACCGATATTCAAACCAATATTGGAAAACCGATATTGGAAAACCGATATTCAAACCAATATTGAAACCGATAGTGGAACCGATATTGAAAAACCGATTTTGAAAAACCAATATTTAAAAACCGACGTTGAAAATCCAATTTTGATAAACCGATATTGAAAAATCGATATTGAAAAACCGATATTGAAAATCCGATATTGAAAACCGATATTGAAACCGATATTGAAAAACCGATATTGAAAAATCAATTTTGAAAAACCGATATTGAAACCAATATTGAAAAACCGATTATGAAAAACCGATATTGAAAAACCGATATTGAAACCAATATTGAAAAACCGATTTTGATAAACCGATTTTGAAAAACCAATATTGAAAAACCGATTTTGAAAAACCAATATTGAAAAACCGATATTGAAAATCCGATTATGAAAAACCGATATTGAAAAACCGATATTGAAACCAATATTGAAAAACCGATTTTGATAAACCGATTTTGATAAACCGATTTTGAAAAACCAATATTGAAAAACCGATTTTGAAAAACCAATATTGAAAAACCGATTTTGAAAAACCAATATTAAAAAACCGATATTGAAACCAATATTGAAACCAATATTAAAAAACCGATTTTGAAAAACCGATATTGAAAAACCGACGTTGAAAAACCGATATTGAAAAACCGATTTTGGAAAACCGATATTGAAAAACCGATATTGGAAAACCGATATTCAAACCAATATTGAAACCGATAGTGGAACCGATATTGAAAAACCGATTTTGAAAAACCAATATTGAAAAACCGACGTTGAAAAACCAATTTTGATATACCGATATTGAAAAATCGATATTGAAAAACCAATATTGAAAATCCGATATTGAAAACCGATATTGAAACCGATATTGAAAAACCGATATTGAAAAACCAATTTTGAAAAACCGATATTGAAACCAATATTGAAAAACCGATTATGAAAAACCGATATTGAAAAACCGATATTGAAACCAATATTGAAAAACCGACGTTGAAAAACCAATTTTGATATACCGATATTGAAAAATCGATATTGAAAAACCAATATTGAAAATCCGATATTGAAAACCGATATTGAAACCGATATTGAAAAACCGATATTGAAAAACCAATTTTGAAAAACCGATATTGAAACCAATATTGAAAAACCGATTATGAAAAACCGATATTGAAAAATCGATATTGAAACCAATATTGAAAAACCGATTTTGTTAAACCGAATTTGAAAAACCAATATTGAAAAACCGATTTTGAAAAACCAATATTGAAAAACCGACGTTGAAAAACCAATTTTGATATACCGATATTGAAAAATCGATATTGAAAAACCGATATTGAAAATCCGATATTGAAAACCGATATTGAAACCGATATTGAAAAACCGATATTGAAAAACCAATTTTGAAAAACCGATATTGAAACCAATATTGAAAAACCGATTATGAAAAACCGATATTGAAACCAATATTGAAAAACCGATTTTGATAAACCGATTTTGAAAAACCAATATTGAAAAACCGATTTTGAAAAACCAATATTGAAAAACCGATTTTGAAAAACCGATATTGAAACCGATATTGAAACCAATATTGAAAAACCGATTATGAAAAACCGATATTGAAAAACCAATATTGAAACCGATATTGAAACCGATATTGAAAAACCGATATTGAAACGGATAGTGAAACCGATATTGAAAAACAGATATTGAATAACCGATATTGAAAATCCGATATTGAAAAACCGATTTTGAAAAACCGACGTTGAAAAACCGATATTGAAAAACCGATTTTGAAAAACCGATATTGAAAAACCGATATTGAAACCGATATTCAAACCAATATTGGAAAACCGATATTGGAAAACCGATATTCAAACCAATATTGAAACCGATAGTGGAACCGATATTGAAAAACCGATTTTGAAAAACCAATATTGAAAAACCGACGTTGAAAATCCAATTTTGATAAACCGATATTGAAAAATCGATATTGAAAAACCGATATTGAAAATCCGATATTGAAAACCGATATTGAAACCGATATTGAAAAACCGATATTGAAAAATCAATTTTGAAAAACCGATATTGAAACCAATATTGAAAAACCGATTATGAAAAACCGATATTGAAAAACCGATATTGAAACCAATATTGAAAAACCGATTTTGATAAACCGATTTTGAAAAACCAATATTGAAAAACCGATTTTGAAAAACCAATATTGAAAAACCGATATTGAAAATCCGATATTGAAAACCGATATTGAAACCGATATTGAAAAACCGATATTGAAAAACCAATTTTGAAAAACCGATATTGAAACCAATATTGAAAAACCGATTATGAAAAACCGATATTGAAAAACCGATATTGAAACCAATATTCAAACCAATATTGGAAAACCGATATTGGAAAACCGATATTCAAACCAATATTGAAAAACCGATTATGAAAAACCGATATTGAAAAACCAATATTGAAACCGATATTGAAACCGATATTGAAAAACCGATATTGAAACGGATAGTGAAACCGATATTGAAAAACAGATATTGAATAACCGATATTGAAAATCCGATATTGAAAAACCGATTTTGAAAAACCGACGTTGAAAAACCGATATTGAAAAACCAATTTTGAAAAACCGATATTGAAAAACCGATATTGAAACCGATATTCAAACCAATATTGGAAAACCGATATTGGAAAACCGATATTCAAACCAATATTGAAACCGATAGTGGAACCGATATTGAAAAACCGATTTTGAAAAACCAATATTGAAAAACCGACGTTGAAAATCCAATTTTGATAAACCGATATTGAAAAATCGATATTGAAAAACCGATATTGAAAATCCGATATTGAAAACCGATATTGAAACCGATATTGAAAAACCGATATTGAAAAATCAATTTTGAAAAACCGATATTGAAACCAATATTGAAAAACCGATTATGAAAAACCGATATTGAAAAACCGATATTGAAAAACCGATATTGAAAATCCGATATTGAAAACCGATATTGAAACCGATATTGAAAAACCGATATTGAAAAACCAATTTTGAAAAACCGATATTGAAACCAATATTGAAAAACCGATTATGAAAAACCGATATTGAAAAACCGATATTGAAACCAATATTGAAAAACCGATTTTGATAAACCGATTTTGAAAAACCAATATTGAAAAACCGATTTTGAAAAACCAATATTGAAAAACCGATTTTGAAAAACCGATATTGAAACCGATATTGAAACCAATATTGAAAAACCGATTATGAAAAACCGATATTGAAAAACCAATATTGAAACCGATATTGAAACCGATATTGAAAAACCGATATTGAAACGGATAGTGAAACCGATATTGAAAAACAGATATTGAATAACCGATATTGAAAATCCGATATTGAAAAACCGATTTTGAAAAACCGACGTTGAAAAACCGATATTGAAAAACCGATTTTGAAAAACCGATATTGAAAAACCGATATTGAAACCGATATTCAAACCAATATTGGAAAACCGATATTGGAAAACCGATATTCAAACCAATATTGAAACCGATAGTGGAACCGATATTGAAAAACCGATTTTGAAAAACCAATATTGAAAAACCGACGTTGAAAATCCAATTTTGATAAACCGATATTGAAAAATCGATATTGAAAAACCGATATTGAAAATCCGATATTGAAAACCGATATTGAAACCGATATTGAAAAACCGATATTGAAAAATCAATTTTGAAAAACCGATATTGAAACCAATATTGAAAAACCGATTATGAAAAACCGATATTGAAAAACCGATATTGAAACCAATATTGAAAAACCGATTTTGATAAACCGATTTTGAAAAACCAATATTGAAAAACCGATTTTGAAAAACCAATATTGAAAAACCGATATTGAAAATCCGATATTGAAAACCGATATTGAAACCGATATTGAAAAACCGATATTGAAAAACCAATTTTGAAAAACCGATATTGAAACCAATATTGAAAAACCGATTATGAAAAACCGATATTGAAAAACCGATATTGAAACCAATATTCAAACCAATATTGGAAAACCGATATTGGAAAACCGATATTCAAACCAATATTGAAAAACCGATTATGAAAAACCGATATTGAAAAACCAATATTGAAACCGATATTGAAACCGATATTGAAAAACCGATATTGAAACGGATAGTGAAACCGATATTGAAAAACAGATTTTGAAAAACCAATATTGAAAAACCGACGTTGAAAATCCAATTTTGATAAACCGATATTGAAAAATCGATATTGAAAAACCGATATTGAAAATCCGATATTGAAAACCGATATTGAAACCGATATTGAAAAACCGATATTGAAAAATCAATTTTGAAAAACCGATATTGAAACCAATATTGAAAAACCGATTATGAAAAACCGATATTGAAAAACCGATATTGAAAAACCGATATTGAAAATCCGATATTGAAAACCGATATTGAAACCGATATTGAAAAACCGATATTGAAAAACCAATTTTGAAAAACCGATATTGAAACCAATATTGAAAAACCGATTATGAAAAACCGATATTGAAAAACCGATATTGAAACCAATATTGAAAAACCGATTTTGATAAACCGATTTTGAAAAACCAATATTGAAAAACCGATTTTGAAAAACCAATATTGAAAAACCGATTTTGAAAAACCAATATTAAAAAACCGATATTGAAACCAATATTGAAACCAATATTAAAAAACCGATTTTGAAAAACCGATATTGAAAAACCGACGTTGAAAAACCGATATTGAAAAACCGATTTTGAAAAACCGATATTGAAAAACCGATATTGAAACCGATATTGAAACCAATATTGAAAAACCGATTATGAAAATCCGATATTGAAAAACCAATATTGAAACCGATATTGAAACCGATATTGAAAAACCGATATTGAAACGGATAGTGAAACCGATATTGAAAAACAGATATTGAAAAACCGATATTGAAAATCCGATATTGAAAAACCGATTTTGAAAAACCGACGTTGAAAAACCGATATTGAAAAACCGATTTTGAAAAACCGATTATGAAAAACCGATATTGAAAAACCGATATTGAAAAACCGATATTGAAACCAATATTGAAAAACCGATTTTGATAAACCGATTTTGAAAAACCAATATTGAAAAACCGACGTTGAAAAACCGATATTGAAAACCCGATTTTGAAAAACCGATATTGAAAAACCGATATTGAAAAACCGATATTGAAAAACCGATATTGAAAATCCGATATTGAAAAACCGATATTGAAACCGATATTGAAAAACCGATTTTGAAAAACCAATATTGAAAAACCGACGTTGAAAAACAGATTTTGAAAAACCGATATTGAAAAATTGATATTGAAAAACCGATATTGAAAAACCGATATTGAAAAACCGATATTGAAACCGATATTCAAACCAATATTGGAAAACCGATATTGGAAAACCGATATTCAAACCAATATTGAAACCGATAGTGGAACCGATATTGAAAAACCGATTTTGAAAAACCAATATTGAAAAACCGACGTTGAAAAACCAATTTTGATAAACCGATATTGAAAAACCGATATTGAAACCAATATTGAAAAACCGATTTTGATAAACCGATTTTGAAAAACCAATATTGAAAAACCGATTTTGAAAAACCAATATTGAAAAACCGATTTTGAAAAACCGATATTGAAACCGATATTGAAACCAATATTGAAAAACCGATTATGAAAAACCGATATTGAAAAACCAATATTGAAACCGATATTGAAACCGATATTGAAAAACCGATATTGAAACGGATAGTGAAACCGATATTGAAAAACAGATATTGAATAACCGATATTGAAAATCCGATATTGAAAAACCGATTTTGAAAAACCGACGTTGAAAAACCGATATTGAAAAACCGATTTTGAAAAACCGATATTGAAAAACCGATATTGAAACCGATATTCAAACCAATATTGGAAAACCGATATTGGAAAACCGATATTCAAACCAATATTGAAACCGATAGTGGAACCGATATTGAAAAACCGATTTTGAAAAACCAATATTGAAAAACCGACGTTGAAAATCCAATTTTGATAAACCGATATTGAAAAATCGATATTGAAAAACCGATATTGAAAATCCGATATTGAAAACCGATATTGAAACCGATATTGAAAAACCGATATTGAAAAATCAATTTTGAAAAACCGATATTGAAACCAATATTGAAAAACCGATTATGAAAAACCGATATTGAAAAACCGATATTGAAACCAATATTGAAAAACCGATTTTGATAAACCGATTTTGAAAAACCAATATTGAAAAACCGATTTTGAAAAACCAATATTGAAAAACCGATATTGAAAATCCGATATTGAAAACCGATATTGAAACCGATATTGAAAAACCGATATTGAAAAACCAATTTTGAAAAACCGATATTGAAACCAATATTGAAAAACCGATTATGAAAAACCGATATTGAAAAACCGATATTGAAACCAATATTCAAACCAATATTGGAAAACCGATATTGGAAAACCGATATTCAAACCAATATTGAAAAACCGATTATGAAAAACCGATATTGAAAAACCAATATTGAAACCGATATTGAAACCGATATTGAAAAACCGATATTGAAACGGATAGTGAAACCGATATTGAAAAACAGATATTGAATAACCGATATTGAAAATCCGATATTGAAAAACCGATTTTGAAAAACCGACGTTGAAAAACCGATATTGAAAAACCAATTTTGAAAAACCGATATTGAAAAACCGATATTGAAACCGATATTCAAACCAATATTGGAAAACCGATATTGGAAAACCGATATTCAAACCAATATTGAAACCGATAGTGGAACCGATATTGAAAAACCGATTTTGAAAAACCAATATTGAAAAACCGACGTTGAAAATCCAATTTTGATAAACCGATATTGAAAAATCGATATTGAAAAACCGATATTGAAAATCCGATATTGAAAACCGATATTGAAACCGATATTGAAAAACCGATATTGAAAAATCAATTTTGAAAAACCGATATTGAAACCAATATTGAAAAACCGATTATGAAAAACCGATATTGAAAAACCGATATTGAAAAACCGATATTGAAAATCCGATATTGAAAACCGATATTGAAACCGATATTGAAAAACCGATATTGAAAAACCAATTTTGAAAAACCGATATTGAAACCAATATTGAAAAACCGATTATGAAAAACCGATATTGAAAAACCGATATTGAAACCAATATTGAAAAACCGATTTTGATAAACCGATTTTGAAAAACCAATATTGAAAAACCGATTTTGAAAAACCAATATTGAAAAACCGATTTTGAAAAACCGATATTGAAACCGATATTGAAACCAATATTGAAAAACCGATTATGAAAAACCGATATTGAAAAACCAATATTGAAACCGATATTGAAACCGATATTGAAAAACCGATATTGAAACGGATAGTGAAACCGATATTGAAAAACAGATATTGAATAACCGATATTGAAAATCCGATATTGAAAAACCGATTTTGAAAAATCAATTTTGAAAAACCGATATTGAAACCAATATTGAAAAACCGATTATGAAAAACCGATATTGAAAAACCGATATTGAAACCAATATTGAAAAACCGATTTTGATAAACCGATTTTGAAAAACCAATATTGAAAAACCGATTTTGAAAAACCAATATTGAAAAACCGATATTGAAAATCCGATATTGAAAACCGATATTGAAACCGATATTGAAAAACCGATATTGAAAAACCAATTTTGAAAAACCGATATTGAAACCAATATTGAAAAACCGATTATGAAAAACCGATATTGAAAAACCGATATTGAAACCAATATTCAAACCAATATTGGAAAACCGATATTGGAAAACCGATATTCAAACCAATATTGAAAAACCGATTATGAAAAACCGATATTGAAAAACCAATATTGAAACCGATATTGAAACCGATATTGAAAAACCGATATTGAAACGGATAGTGAAACCGATATTGAAAAACAGATTTTGAAAAACCAATATTGAAAAACCGACGTTGAAAATCCAATTTTGATAAACCGATATTGAAAAATCGATATTGAAAAACCGATATTGAAAATCCGATATTGAAAACCGATATTGAAACCGATATTGAAAAACCGATATTGAAAAATCAATTTTGAAAAACCGATATTGAAACCAATATTGAAAAACCGATTATGAAAAACCGATATTGAAAAACCGATATTGAAAAACCGATATTGAAAATCCGATATTGAAAACCGATATTGAAACCGATATTGAAAAACCGATATTGAAAAACCAATTTTGAAAAACCGATATTGAAACCAATATTGAAAAACCGATTATGAAAAACCGATATTGAAAAACCGATATTGAAACCAATATTGAAAAACCGATTTTGATAAACCGATTTTGAAAAACCAATATTGAAAAACCGATTTTGAAAAACCAATATTGAAAAACCGATTTTGAAAAACCAATATTAAAAAACCGATATTGAAACCAATATTGAAACCAATATTAAAAAACCGATTTTGAAAAACCGATATTGAAAAACCGACGTTGAAAAACCGATATTGAAAAACCGATTTTGAAAAACCGATATTGAAAAACCGATATTGAAACCGATATTGAAACCAATATTGAAAAACCGATTATGAAAATCCGATATTGAAAAACCAATATTGAAACCGATATTGAAACCGATATTGAAAAACCGATATTGAAACGGATAGTGAAACCGATATTGAAAAACAGATATTGAAAAACCGATATTGAAAATCCGATATTGAAAAACCGATTTTGAAAAACCGACGTTGAAAAACCGATATTGAAAAACCGATTTTGAAAAACCGATTATGAAAAACCGATATTGAAAAACCGATATTGAAAAACCGATATTGAAACCAATATTGAAAAACCGATTTTGATAAACCGATTTTGAAAAACCAATATTGAAAAACCGACGTTGAAAAACCGATATTGAAAACCCGATTTTGAAAAACCGATATTGAAAAACCGATATTGAAAAACCGATATTGAAAAACCGATATTGAAAATCCGATATTGAAAAACCGATATTGAAACCGATATTGAAAAACCGATTTTGAAAAACCAATATTGAAAAACCGACGTTGAAAAACAGATTTTGAAAAACCGATATTGAAAAATTGATATTGAAAAACCGATATTGAAAAACCGATATTGAAAAACCGATATTGAAACCGATATTCAAACCAATATTGGAAAACCGATATTGGAAAACCGATATTCAAACCAATATTGAAACCGATAGTGGAACCGATATTGAAAAACCGATTTTGAAAAACCAATATTGAAAAACCGACGTTGAAAAACCAATTTTGATAAACCGATATTGAAAAACCGATATTGAAACCAATATTGAAAAACCGATTTTGATAAACCGATTTTGAAAAACCAATATTGAAAAACCGATTTTGAAAAACCAATATTGAAAAACCGATTTTGAAAAACCGATATTGAAACCGATATTGAAACCAATATTGAAAAACCGATTATGAAAAACCGATATTGAAAAACCAATATTGAAACCGATATTGAAACCGATATTGAAAAACCGATATTGAAACGGATAGTGAAACCGATATTGAAAAACAGATATTGAATAACCGATATTGAAAATCCGATATTGAAAAACCGATTTTGAAAAACCGACGTTGAAAAACCGATATTGAAAAACCGATTTTGAAAAACCGATATTGAAAAACCGATATTGAAACCGATATTCAAACCAATATTGGAAAACCGATATTGGAAAACCGATATTCAAACCAATATTGAAACCGATAGTGGAACCGATATTGAAAAACCGATTTTGAAAAACCAATATTGAAAAACCGACGTTGAAAATCCAATTTTGATAAACCGATATTGAAAAATCGATATTGAAAAACCGATATTGAAAATCCGATATTGAAAACCGATATTGAAACCGATATTGAAAAACCGATATTGAAAAATCAATTTTGAAAAACCGATATTGAAACCAATATTGAAAAACCGATTATGAAAAACCGATATTGAAAAACCGATATTGAAACCAATATTGAAAAACCGATTTTGATAAACCGATTTTGAAAAACCAATATTGAAAAACCGATTTTGAAAAACCAATATTGAAAAACCGATATTGAAAATCCGATATTGAAAACCGATATTGAAACCGATATTGAAAAACCGATATTGAAAAACCAATTTTGAAAAACCGATATTGAAACCAATATTGAAAAACCGATTATGAAAAACCGATATTGAAAAACCGATATTGAAACCAATATTCAAACCAATATTGGAAAACCGATATTGGAAAACCGATATTCAAACCAATATTGAAAAACCGATTATGAAAAACCGATATTGAAAAACCAATATTGAAACCGATATTGAAACCGATATTGAAAAACCGATATTGAAACGGATAGTGAAACCGATATTGAAAAACAGATATTGAATAACCGATATTGAAAATCCGATATTGAAAAACCGATTTTGAAAAACCGACGTTGAAAAACCGATATTGAAAAACCAATTTTGAAAAACCGATATTGAAAAACCGATATTGAAACCGATATTCAAACCAATATTGGAAAACCGATATTGGAAAACCGATATTCAAACCAATATTGAAACCGATAGTGGAACCGATATTGAAAAACCGATTTTGAAAAACCAATATTGAAAAACCGACGTTGAAAATCCAATTTTGATAAACCGATATTGAAAAATCGATATTGAAAAACCGATATTGAAAATCCGATATTGAAAACCGATATTGAAACCGATATTGAAAAACCGATATTGAAAAATCAATTTTGAAAAACCGATATTGAAACCAATATTGAAAAACCGATTATGAAAAACCGATATTGAAAAACCGATATTGAAAAACCGATATTGAAAATCCGATATTGAAAACCGATATTGAAACCGATATTGAAAAACCGATATTGAAAAACCAATTTTGAAAAACCGATATTGAAACCAATATTGAAAAACCGATTATGAAAAACCGATATTGAAAAACCGATATTGAAACCAATATTGAAAAACCGATTTTGATAAACCGATTTTGAAAAACCAATATTGAAAAACCGATTTTGAAAAACCAATATTGAAAAACCGATTTTGAAAAACCGATATTGAAACCGATATTGAAACCAATATTGAAAAACCGATTATGAAAAACCGATATTGAAAAACCAATATTGAAACCGATATTGAAACCGATATTGAAAAACCGATATTGAAACGGATAGTGAAACCGATATTGAAAAACAGATATTGAATAACCGATATTGAAAATCCGATATTGAAAAACCGATTTTGAAAAACCGACGTTGAAAAACCGATATTGAAAAACCGATTTTGAAAAACCGATATTGAAAAACCGATATTGAAACCGATATTCAAACCAATATTGGAAAACCGATATTGGAAAACCGATATTCAAACCAATATTGAAACCGATAGTGGAACCGATATTGAAAAACCGATTTTGAAAAACCAATATTGAAAAACCGACGTTGAAAATCCAATTTTGATAAACCGATATTGAAAAATCGGTATTGAAAAACCGATATTGAAAATCCGATATTGAAAACCGATATTGAAACCGATATTGAAAAACCGATATTGAAAAATCAATTTTGAAAAACCGATATTGAAACCAATATTGAAAAACCGATTATGAAAAACCGATATTGAAAAACCGATATTGAAACCAATATTGAAAAACCGATTTTGATAAACCGATTTTGAAAAACCAATATTGAAAAACCGATTTTGAAAAACCAATATTGAAAAACCGATATTGAAAATCCGATATTGAAAACCGATATTGAAACCGATATTGAAAAACCGATATTGAAAAACCAATTTTGAAAAACCGATATTGAAACCAATATTGAAAAACCGATTATGAAAAACCGATATTGAAAAACCGATATTGAAACCAATATTCAAACCAATATTGGAAAACCGATATTGGAAAACCGATATTCAAACCAATATTGAAAAACCGATTATGAAAAACCGATATTGAAAAACCAATATTGAAACCGATATTGAAACCGATATTGAAAAACCGATATTGAAACGGATAGTGAAACCGATATTGAAAAACAGATATTGAATAACCGATATTGAAAATCCGATATTGAAAAACCGATTTTGAAAAACCGACGTTGAAAAACCGATATTGAAAAACCAATTTTGAAAAACCGATATTGAAAAACCGATATTGAAACCGATATTCAAACCAATATTGGAAAACCGATATTGGAAAACAGATATTCAAACCAATATTGAAACCGATAGTGGAACCGATATTGAAAAACCGATTTTGAAAAACCAATATTGAAAAACCGACGTTGAAAATCCAATTTTGATAAACCGATATTGAAAAATCGATATTGAAAAACCGATATTGAAAATCCGATATTGAAAACCGATATTGAAACCGATATTGAAAAACCGATATTGAAAAATCAATTTTGAAAAACCGATATTGAAACCAATATTGAAAAACCGATTATGAAAAACCGATATTGAAAAACCGATATTGAAAAACCGATATTGAAAATCCGATATTGAAAACCGATATTGAAACCGATATTGAAAAACCGATATTGAAAAACCAATTTTGAAAAACCGATATTGAAACCAATATTGAAAAACCGATTATGAAAAACCGATATTGAAAAACCGATATTGAAACCAATATTGAAAAACCGATTTTGATAAACCGATTTTGAAAAACCAATATTGAAAAACCGATTTTGAAAAACCAATATTGAAAAACCGATTTTGAAAAACCAATATTAAAAAACCGATATTGAAACCAATATTGAAACCAATATTAAAAAACCGATTTTGAAAAACCGATATTGAAAAACCGACGTTGAAAAACCGATATTGAAAAACCGATTTTGAAAAACCGATATTGAAAAACCGATATTGAAACCGATATTGAAACCAATATTGAAAAACCGATTATGAAAATCCGATATTGAAAAACCAATATTGAAACCGATATTGAAACCGATATTGAAAAACCGATATTGAAACGGATAGTGAAACCGATATTGAAAAACAGATATTGAAAAACCGATATTGAAAATCCGATATTGAAAAACCGATTTTGAAAAACCGACGTTGAAAAACCGATATTGAAAAACCGATTTTGAAAAACCGATTATGAAAAACCGATATTGAAAAACCGATATTGAAAAACCGATATTGAAACCAATATTGAAAAACCGATTTTGATAAACCGATTTTGAAAAACCAATATTGAAAAACCGATTTTGAAAAACCAATATTGAAAAACCGATTTTGAAAAACCAATATTAAAAAACCGATATTGAAACCAATATTGAAACCAATATTAAAAAACCGATTTTGAAAAACCGATATTGAAAAACCGACGTTGAAAAACCGATATTGAAAAACCGATTTTGAAAAACCGATATTGAAAAACCGATATTGAAAAACCGATATTGAAAAACCGATATTGAAACCGATATTGAAACCGATATTGAAAAACCGATATTGAAACGGATAGTGAAACCGATATTGAAAAACCGATTTTGAAAAACCGATATTGAAAAACCGACGTTGAAAAACCGATATTGAAAAACCGATTTTGAAAAACCGATATTGAAAAACTGATATTGAAACCGATATTGAAATCAATATTGAAAAACCGCTTTTGAAAAACCGATATTGAAAAACCGATTTTGAAAAACCAATATTAAAAAACCGATATTGAAACCAATATTGAAACCAATATTAAAAAACCGATTTTGAAAAACCGATATTGAAAAACCGACGTTGAAAAACCGATATTGAAAACCCGATTTTGAAAAACCGATATTGAAAAACCGATATTGAAAAACCGATATTGAAAAACCGATATTGAAAATCCGATATTGAAAAACCGATATTGAAACCGATATTGAAAAACCGATTTTGAAAAACCAATATTGAAAAACCGACGTTGAAAAACAGATTTTGAAAAACCGATATTGAAAAATTGATATTGAAAAACCGATATTGAAAAACCGATATTGAAAAACCGATATTGAAACCGATATTCAAACCAATATTGGAAAACCGATATTGGAAAACCGATATTCAAACCAATATTGAAACCGATAGTGGAACCGATATTGAGAAACCGATTTTGAAAAACCAATATTGAAAAACCGACGTTGAAAAACCAATTTTGATAAACCGATATTGAAAAATCGATATTGAAAAACCGATATTGAAAATCCGATATTGAAAACCGATATTGAAACCGATATTGAAAAACCGATATTGAAAAACCAATTTTGAAAAACCGATATTGAAACCAATATTGAAAAACCGATTATGAAAAACCGATATTGAAAAACCGATATTGAAACCAATATTGAAAAACCGAATTTGATAAACCGATTTTGAATAACCAATATTGAAAAACCGATTTTGAAAAACCAATATTGAAAAACCGATTTTGAAAAACCAATATTAAAAAACCGATATTGAAACCAATATTGAAACCAATATTAAAAAACCGATTTTGAAAAACCGATTTTGAAAAACCGACGTTGAAAAACCGATATTGAAAAACCGTTTTTGAAAAACCGATATTGAAAAACCGATATTGAAAAACCGATATTGAAAAACCGATATTGAAACCGATATTGAAACCGATATTGAAAAACCGATATTGAAACGGATAGTGAAACCGATATTGAAAAACCGATTTTGAAAAACCGATATTGAAAACCCGATATTGAAAAAAAAGATATTGAAAAACCGATACAGAAAAACCAATATTGAAACCGATATTGAAACCAATATTGAAAAACCGATATTGAAAAACCGATATTGAAACCAATATTGAAACCGATATTGAAAAACCGATATTGAAACGGATAGTGAAACCGATATTGAAAAACCGATTTTGAAAAACCGTTATTGAAAAACCGATATTGAAAAACCGATATTGAAAAACCGATATTGAAAATCCGATATTGAAAAACCGATTTTGAAAAACCGACGTTGAAAAACCGATATTGAAAAACCGATTTTGAAAAACCGATATTGAAAAACCGATATTGAAACCAATATTGAAACCAATATTAAAAAACCGATTTTGAAAAACCGATTTTGAAAAACCGACGTTGAAAAACCGATATTGAAAAAACGTTTTTGAAAAACCGATATTGAAAAACCGATATTGAAAAACCGATATTGAAAAACCGATATTGAAACCGATATTGAAACCGATATTGAAAAACCGATATTGAAACGGATAGTGAAACCGATATTGAAAAACCGATTTTGAAAAACCGATATTGAAAACCCGATATTGAAAAAAAAGATATTGAAAAACCGATACAGAAAAACCAATATTGAAACCGATATTGAAACCAATATTGAAAAACCGATATTGAAAAACCGATATTGAAACCAATATTGAAACCGATATTGAAAAACCGATATTGAAACGGATAGTGAAACCGATATTGAAAAACCGATTTTGAAAAACCGTTATTGAAAAACCGATATTGAAAAACCGATATTGAAAAACCGATATTGAAAATCCGATATTGAAAAACCGATTTTGAAAAACCGACGTTGAAAAACCGATATTGAAAAACCGATTTTGAAAAACCGATATTGAAAAACCGATATTGAAACCGATATTGAAACCAATATTGAAAAACCGATTATGAAAAACCGATATTGAAAAACCGATATTGAAACCAATATTGAAAAATCGATTTTGAAAAACCGATTTTGAAACCGATATTGAAACCAATATTGAAAAACCGATTATGAAAAACCGATATTGAAAAACCAATATTGAAACCGATATTGAAAAACCGATTTTGAAAAACCGATATTGAAAACCCGATATTGAAAAAAAAGATATTGAAAAACCGATACAGAAAAACCAATATTGAAACCGATATTGAAACCAATATTGAAAAATCGATATTGAAAAACCGATATTGAAAATCCGATATTGAAAACCGATATTGAAACCGATATTGAAAAACCGATATTGAAAAACCAATTTTGAAAAACCGATATTGAAACCAATATTGAAAAACCGATTATGAAAAACCGATATTGAAAAACCGATATTGAAAAACCGATATTGAAAAACCGATATTGAAACCAATATTGAAAAACCGATTTTGATAAACCGATTTTGAAAAACCAATATTGAAAAACCGATTTTGAAAAACCAATATTGAAAAACCGATTTTGAAAAACCAATATTAAAAAACCGATATTGAAACCAATATTGAAACCAATATTAAAAAACCGATTTTGAAAAACCGATATTGAAAAACCGACGTTGAAAAACCGATATTGAAAAACCGATTTTGAAAAAACCGATATTGAAAAACCGATATTGAAAAACCGATATTGAAAAACCGATATTGAAACCGATATTGAAACCGATATTGAAACCAATATTGAAAAACCGATTATGAAAATCCGATATTGAAAAACCAATATTGAAACCGATATTGAAACCGATATTGAAAAACCGATATTGAAACGGATAGTGAAACCGATATTGAAAATCCGATATTGAAAACCGATATTGAAACCGATATTGAAAAACCGATATTGAAAAACCAATTTTGAAAAACCGATATTGAAACCAATATTGAAAAACCGATTATGAAAAACCGATATTGAAAAACCGATATTGAAACCAATATTGAAAAACCGATTTTGATAAACCGATTTTGAAAAACCAATATTGAAAAACCGATTTTGAAAAACCAATATCGAAAAACCGATTTTGAAAAACCAATATTAAAAAACCGATATTGAAACCAATATTGAAACCAATATTAAAAAACCGATTTTGAAAAACCGATTTTGAAAAACCGACGTTGAAAAACCGATATTGAAAAACCGTTTTTGAAAAACCGATATTGAAAAACCGATATTGAAAAACCGATATTGAAAAACCGATATTGAAACCGATATTAAAACCGATATTGAAAAACCGATATTGAAACGGATAGTGAAACCGATATTGAAAAACCGATTTTGAAAAACCGATATTGAAAACCCGATATTGAAAAAAAAGATATTGAAAAACCGATACAGAAAAACCAATATTGAAACCGATATTGAAACCAATATTGAAAAACCGATATTGAAAAACCGATATTGAAACCAATATTGAAACCGATATTGAAAAACCGATATTGAAGCGGATAGTGAAACCGATATTGAAAAACCGATTTTGAAAAACCGTTATTGAAAAACCGATATTGAAAAACCGATATTGAAAAACCGATATTGAAAATCCGATATTGAAAAACCGATTTTGAAAAACCGACGTTGAAAAACCGATATTGAAAAACCGATTTTGAAAAACCGATATTGAAAAACCGATATTGAAACCGATATTGAAACCAATATTGAAAAACCGATTATGAAAAACCGATATTGAAAAACCGATATTGAAACCAATATTGAAAAATCGATTTTGAAAAACCGATTTTGAAACCGATATTGAAACCAATATTGAAAAACCGATTATGAAAAACCGATATTGAAAAACCAATATTGAAACCGATATTGAAAAACCGATTTTGAAAAACCGATATTGAAAACCCGATATTGAAAAAAAAGATATTGAAAAACCGATACAGTAAAACCAATATTGAAACCGATATTGAAACCAATATTGAAAAATCGATATTGAAAAACCGATATTGAAAATCCGATATTGAAAACCGATATTGAAACCGATATTGAAAAACCGATATTGAAAAACCAATTTTGAAAAACCGATATTGAAACCAATATTGAAAAACCGATTATGAAAAACCGATATTGAAAAACCGATATTGAAACCAATATTGAAAAACCGATTTTGATAAACCGATATTGAAACCGATATTGAAACCAATATTGGAAAACCGATATTGGAAAACCGATATTCAAACCAATATTGAAACCGATAGTGGAACCGATATTGAAAAACCGATTTTGAAAAACAAATATTGAAAAACCGACGTTGAAAAACCAATTTTGAAAAACCGATATTGAAACCAATATTGAAAAACCGATTATGAAAAACCGATATTGAAAAACCGATATTGAAACCAATATTGAAAAACCGATTTTGATAAACCGATTTTGAAAAACCAATATTGAAAAACCGATTTTGAAAAACCAATATTGAAAAACCGATTTTGAAAAACCAATATTAAAAAACCGATATTGAAAAACCGATATTGAAAATCCGATATTGAAAAACCGATTTTGAAAAACCGACGTTGAAAAACCGATATTGAAAAACCGATTTTGAAAAACCGATTATGAAAAACCGATATTGAAAAACCGATATTGAAAAACCGATATTGAAACCAATATTGAAAAACCGATTTTGATAAACCGATTTTGAAAAACCAATATTGAAAAACCGATTTTGAAAAACCAATATTGAAAAACCGATTTTGAAAAACCAATATTAAAAAACCGATATTGAAACCAATATTGAAACCAATATTAAAAAACCGATTTTGAAAAACCGATATTGAAAAACCGACGTTGAAAAACCGATATTGAAAAACCGATTTTGAAAAACCGATATTGAAAAACCGATATTGAAAAACCGATATTGAAAAACCGATATTGAAACCGATATTGAAACCGATATTGAAACCAATATTGAAAAACCGATTATGAAAATCCGATATTGAAAAACCAATATTGAAACCGATATTGAAACCGATATTGAAAAACCGATATTGAAACGGATAGTGAAACCGATATTGAAAAACAGATATTGAAAAACCGATATTGAAACCAATATTAAAAAACCGATTTTGAAAAACCGATATTGAAAAACCGACGTTGAAAAACCGATATTGAAAAACCGATTTTGAAAAACCGATATTGAAAAACCGATATTGAAACCGATATTGAAACCAATATTGAAAAACCGATTATGAAAATCCGATATTGAAAAACCAATATTGAAACCGATATTGAAACCGATATTGAAAAACCGATACAGAAAAACCAATATTGAAACCGATATTGAAACCAATATTGAAAAACCGATATTGAAAAACCGATATTGAAACCAATATTGAAACCGATATTGAAAAACCGATATTGAAACGGATAGTGAAACCGATATTGAAAAACCGATTTTGAAAAACCGATATTGAAAAACCGACGTTGAAAAACCGATATTGAAAAACCGATTTTGAAAAACCGATATTGAAAAACTGATATTGAAACCGATATTGAAATCAATATTGAAAAACCGCTTTTGAAAAACCGATATTGAAAAACCGATTTTGAAAAACCAATATTAAAAAACCGATATTGAAACCAATATTGAAACCAATATTAAAAAACCGATTTTGAAAAACCGATATTGAAAAACCGACGTTGAAAAACCGATATTGAAAACCCGATTTTGAAAAACCGATATTGAAAAACCGATATTGAAAAACCGATATTGAAAAACCGATATTGAAACCAATATTAAAAAACCGATTTTGATAAACCGATTTTGAAAAACCAATATTGAAAAACCGATTTTGAAAAACCAATATTGAAAAACCGATTTTGAAAAACCAATATTAAAAAACCGATATTGAAACCAATATTGAAACCAATATTAAAAAACCGATTTTGAAAAACCGATATTGAAAAACCGACGTTGAAAAATCGATATTGAAAAACCGATTTTGAAAAACCGATATTGGAAAACCGATATTGAAAAACCGATATTGAAAAACCGATATTGAAACCGATATTGAAACCGATATTGAAACCAATATTGAAAAACCGATTATGAAAATCCGATATTGAAAAACCAATATTGAAACCGATATTGAAACCGATATTGAAAAACCGATATTGAAACGGATAGTGAAACCGATATTGAAAAACAGATATTGAAAAACCGATATTGAAACCAATATTAAAAAACCGATTTTGAAAAACCGATATTGAAAAACCGACGTTGAAAAACCGATATTGAAAAACCGATTTTGAAAAACCGATATTGAAAAACCGATATTGAAACCGATATTGAAACCAATATTGAAAAACCGATTATGAAAATCCGATATTGAAAAACCAATATTGAAACCGATATTGAAACCGATATTGAAAAACCGATACAGAAAAACCAATATTGAAACCGATATTGAAACCAATATTGAAAAACCGATATTGAAAAACCGATATTGAAACCAATATTGAAACCGATATTGAAAAACCGATATTGAAACGGATAGTGAAACCGATATTGAAAAACCGATTTTGAAAAACCGATATTGAAAAACCGACGTTGAAAAACCGATATTGAAAAACCGATTTTGAAAAACCGATATTGAAAAACTGATATTGAAACCGATATTGAAATCAATATTGAAAAACCGCTTTTGAAAAACCGATATTGAAAAACCGATTTTGAAAAACCAATATTAAAAAACCGATATTGAAACCAATATTGAAACCAATATTAAAAAACCGATTTTGAAAAACCGATATTGAAAAACCGACGTTGAAAAACCGATATTGAAAACCCGATTTTGAAAAACCGATATTGAAAAACCGATATTGAAAAACCGATATTGAAAAACCGATAATGAAAATCCGATATTGAAAAACCGATATTGAAACCGATATTGAAAAACCGATTTTGAAAAACCAATATTGAAAAACCGATATTGAAACCGATATTGAAACCGATATTGAAACCAATATTGAAAAACCGATTATGAAAATCCGATATTGAAAAACCAATATTGAAACCGATATTGAAACCGATATTGAAAAACCGATACAGAAAAACCAATATTGAAACCGATATTGAAACCAATATTGAAAAACCGATATTGAAAAACCGATATTGAAACCAATATTGAAACCGATATTGAAAAACCGATATTGAAACGGATAGTGAAACCGATATTGAAAAACCGATTTTGAAAAACCGATATTGAAAAACCGACGTTGAAAAACCGATATTGAAAAACCGATTTTGAAAAACCGATATTGAAAAACTGATATTGAAACCGATATTGAAATCAATATTGAAAAACCGCTTTTGAAAAACCGATATTGAAAAACCGATTTTGAAAAACCAATATTAAAAAACCGATATTGAAACCAATATTGAAACCAATATTAAAAAACCGATTTTGAAAAACCGATATTGAAAAACCGACGTTGAAAAACCGATATTGAAAACCCGATTTTGAAAAACCGATATTGAAAAACCGATATTGAAAAACCGATATTGAAAAACCGATATTGAAACCAATATTAAAAAACCGATTTTGATAAACCGATTTTGAAAAACCAATATTGAAAAACCGATTTTGAAAAACCAATATTGAAAAACCGATTTTGAAAAACCAATATTAAAAAACCGATATTGAAACCAATATTGAAACCAATATTAAAAAACCGATTTTGAAAAACCGATATTGAAAAACCGACGTTGAAAAATCGATATTGAAAAACCGATTTTGAAAAACCGATATTGGAAAACCGATATTGAAAAACCGATATTGAAAAACCGATATTGAAACCGATATTGAAACCGATATTGAAACCAATATTGAAAAACCGATTATGAAAATCCGATATTGAAAAACCAATATTGAAACCGATATTGAAACCGATATTGAAAAACCGATATTGAAACGGATAGTGAAACCGATATTGAAAAACAGATATTGAAAAACCGATATTGAAACCAATATTAAAAAACCGATTTTGAAAAACCGATATTGAAAAACCGACGTTGAAAAACCGATATTGAAAAACCGATTTTGAAAAACCGATATTGAAAAACCGATATTGAAACCGATATTGAAACCAATATTGAAAAACCGATTATGAAAATCCGATATTGAAAAACCAATATTGAAACCGATATTGAAACCGATATTGAAAAACCGATACAGAAAAACCAATATTGAAACCGATATTGAAACCAATATTGAAAAACCGATATTGAAAAACCGATATTGAAACCAATATTGAAACCGATATTGAAAAACCGATATTGAAAAACCAATATTAAAAAACCGATATTGAAAAACCGATATTGAAAATCCGATATTGAAAAACCGATTTTGAAAAACCGACGTTGAAAAACCGATATTGAAAAACCGATTTTGAAAAACCGATTATGAAAAACCGATATTGAAAAACCGATATTGAAAAACCGATATTGAAACCAATATTGAAAAACCGATTTTGATAAACCGATTTTGAAAAACCAATATTGAAAAACCGATATTGAAAATCCGATATTGAAAAACCGATTTTGAAAAACCGACGTTGAAAAACCAATATTAAAAAACCGATTTTGAAAAACCGATATTGAAAAACCGACGTTGAAAAACCGATATTGAAAACCCGATTTTGAAAAACCAATATTAAAAAACCGATATTGAAAAACCGATATTGAAAATCCGATATTGAAAAACCGATTTTGAAAAACCGACGTTGAAAAACCGATATTGAAAATCCGATATTGAAAAACCGATTTTGAAAAACCGACGTTGAAAAACCGATATTGAAAAACCGATTTTGAAAAACCGATTATGAAAAACCGATATTGAAAAACCGATATTGAAAAACCGATATTGAAACCAATATTGAAAAACCGATTTTGATAAACCGATTTTGAAAAACCAATATTGAAAAACCGATTTTGAAAAACCAATATTGAAAAACCGATTTTGAAAAACCAATATTAAAAAACCGATATTGAAACCAATATTGAAACCAATATTAAAAAACCGATTTTGAAAAACCGATATTGAAAAACCGACGTTGAAAAACCGATATTGAAAAACCGATTTTGAAAAACCGATATTGAAAAACCGATATTGAAAAACCGATATTGAAAAACCGATATTGAAACCGATATTGAAACCGATATTGAAACCAATATTGAAAAACCGATTATGAAAATCCGATATTGAAAAACCAATATTGAAACCGATATTGAAACCGATATTGAAAAACCGATATTGAAACGGATAGTGAAACCGATATTGAAAAACAGATATTGAAAAACCGATATTGAAACCAATATTAAAAAACCGATTTTGAAAAACCGATATTGAAAAACCGACGTTGAAAAACCGATATTGAAAAACCGATTTTGAAAAACCGATATTGAAAAACCGATATTGAAACCGATATTGAAACCAATATTGAAAAACCGATTATGAAAATCCGATATTGAAAAACCAATATTGAAACCGATATTGAAACCGATATTGAAAAACCGATACAGAAAAACCAATATTGAAACCGATATTGAAACCAATATTGAAAAACCGATATTGAAAAACCGATATTGAAACCAATATTGAAACCGATATTGAAAAACCGATATTGAAACGGATAGTGAAACCGATATTGAAAAACCGATTTTGAAAAACCGATATTGAAAAACCGACGTTGAAAAACCGATATTGAAAAACCGATTTTGAAAAACCGATATTGAAAAACTGATATTGAAACCGATATTGAAATCAATATTGAGAAACCGCTTTTGAAAAACCGATATTGAAAAACCGATTTTGAAAAACCAATATTAAAAAACCGATATTGAAACCAATATTGAAACCAATATTAAAAAACCGATTTTGAAAAACCGATATTGAAAAACCGACGTTGAAAAACCGATATTGAAAACCCGATTTTGAAAAACCGATATTGAAAAACCGATATTGAAAAACCGATATTGAAAAACCGATATTGAAAATCCGATATTGAAAAACCGATATTGAAACCGATATTGAAAAACCGATATTGAAACGGATAGTGAAACCGATATTGAAAAACCGATTTTGAAAAACCGTTATTGAAAAACCGATATTGAAAAACCGATATTGAAAAACCGATATTGAAAATCCGATATTGAAAAACCGATTTTGAAAAACCGACGTTGAAAAACCGATATTGAAAAACCGATTTTGAAAAACCGATATTGAAAAACCGATATTGAAACCGATATTGAAACCAATATTGAAAAACCGATTATGAAAAACCGATATTGAAAAACCGATATTGAAACCAATATTGAAAAATCGATTTTGAAAAACCGATTTTGAAACCGATATTGAAACCAATATTGAAAAACCGATTATGAAAAACCGATATTGAAAAACCAATATTGAAACCGATATTGAAAAACCGATTTTGAAAAACCGATATTGAAAACCCGATATTGAAAAAAAAGATATTGAAAAACCGATACAGAAAAACCAATATTGAAACCGATATTGAAACCAATATTGAAAAATCGATATTGAAAAACCGATATTGAAAATCCGATATTGAAAACCGATATTGAAACCGATATTGAAAAACCGATATTGAAAAACCAATTTTGAAAAACCGATATTGAAACCAATATTGAAAAACCGATTATGAAAAACCGATATTGAAAAACCGATATTGAAACCAATATTGAAAAACCGATTTTGATAAACCGATATTGAAACCGATATTGAAACCAATATTGGAAAACCGATATTGGAAAACCGATATTCAAACCAATATTGAAACCGATAGTGGAACCGATATTGAAAAACCGATTTTGAAAAACCAATATTGAAAAACCGACGTTGAAAAACCAATTTTGATATACCGATATTGAAAAATCGATATTGGAAAACCAATATTGAAAATCCGATATTGAAAACCGATATTGAAACCGATATTGAAAAACCGATATTGAAAAACCAATTTTGAAAAACCGATATTGAAACCAATATTGAAAAACCGATTATGAAAAACCGACGTTGAACAACCGATATTGAAAAACCGATTTTGAAAAACCGATATTGAAAATCCGATATTGAAAAACCGATATTGAAACCGATATTGAAACCGATATTGAAAAACCGATATTGAAACGGATAGTGAAACCGATATTGAAAAACCGATTTTGAAAACCGATATTGAAAACCCGATATTGAAAAAAAGATATTGAAAAACCGATACAGAAAAACCAATATTGAAACCGATATTGAAACCAATATTGAAAAACCGATATTGAAAAACCGATATTGAAACCAATATTGAAACCGATATTGAAAAACCGATATTGAAACGGATAGTGAAACCGATATTGAAAAACCGATTTTGAAAAACCAATATTGAAAAACCGACGTTGAAAATCCAATTTTGATAAACCGATATTGAAAAATCGATATTGAAAAACCGATATTGAAAATCCGATATTGAAAACCGATATTGAAACCGATATTGAAAAACCGATATTGAAAAATCAATTTTGAAAAACCGATATTGAAACCAATATTGAAAAACCGATTATGAAAAACCGATATTGAAAAACCGATATTGAAACCAATATTGAAAAACCGATTTTGATAAACCGATTTTGAAAAACCAATATTGAAAAACCGATTTTGAAAAACCAATATTGAAAAACCGATTTTGAAAAACCAATATTAAAAAACCGATATTGAAACCAATATTGAAACCAATATTAAAAAACCGATTTTGAAAAACCGATATTGAAAAACCGACGTTGAAAAACCGATATTGAAAAACCGATATTGAAAATCCGATATTGAAAAACCGATTTTGAAAAACCGACGTTGAAAAACCGATATTGAAAAACCGATTTTGAAAAACCGATATTGAAAAACCGATATTGAAACCGATATTGAAACCAATATTGAAAAACCGATTATGAAAAACCGATATTGAAAAACCGATATTGAAACCAATATTGAAAAATCGATTTTGAAAAACCGATTTTGAAAAACCAATATTGAAAAACCTATTTTGAAAAAACAATATTGAAAAACCGATATTGAAACCAATATTGAAACCAATATTAAAAAACTGATTTTTAAAAACCAATATTGAAAAACCGACGTTGAAAAACAGATTTTGAAAAACCGATATTGAAAAATTGATATTGAAAAACCGATATTGAAAAACCGATATTGAAAAACCGATATTGAAAAACCGATATTGAAAATCCGATATTGAAAAACCGATATTGAAAAACCGATTTTGAAAAACCAATATTGAAAAACCGATTTTGAAAAACCAATATTAAAAAACCGATATTGAAACCAATATTGAAACCAATATTAAAAAACCGATTTTGAAAAACCGATATTGAAAAACCGACGTTGAACAACCGATATTGAAAAACCGATTTTGAAAAACCGATATTGAAAATCCGATATTGAAAACCGATATTGAAACCGATATTGAAACCGATATTGAAAAACCGATATTGAAACCAATATTGAAAAACCGATTTTGATAAACCGATTTTGAAAAACCAATATTGAAAAACCGATTTGAAAAACCAATATTGAAAAACCGACGTTGAAAAACCAATTTTGATATACCGATATTGAAAAATCGATATTGAAAAACCGATATTGAAAATCCGATATTGAAAACCGATATTGAAACCGATATTGAAAAACCAATATTGAAAAACCGATTTTGATAAACCGATTTTGAAAAACCAATATTGAAAAACCGATTTTGAAAAACCAATATTGAAAAACCGATTTTGAAAAACCAATATTAAAAAACCGATATTGAAACCAATATTGAAACCAATATTAAAAAACCGATTTTGAAAAACCGATATTGAAAAACCGACGTTGAAAAACCGATATTGAAAAACCGATTTTGAAAAACCGATATTGAAAAACCGATATTGAAAAACCGATATTGAAAAACCGATATTGAAACCGATATTGAAACCGATATTGAAAAACCGATATTGAAACGGATAGTGAAACCGATATTGAAAAACCGATTTTGAAAAACCGATATTGAAAAACCGACGTTGAAAAACCGATATTGAAAATCCGATTTTGAAAAACCGATATTGAAAAACTGATATTGAAACCGATATTGAAATCAATATTGAAAAACCGCTTTTGAAAAACCGATATTGAAAAACCGATTTTGAAAAACCAATATTAAAAAACCGATATTGAAACCAATATTGAAACCAATATTAAAAAACCGATTTTGAAAAACCGATATTGAAAAACCGACGTTGAAAAACCGATATTGAAAACCCGATTTTGAAAAACCGATATTGAAAAACCGATATTGAAAAACCGATATTGAAAAACCGATATTGAAAATCCGATATTGAAAAACCGATATTGAAACCGATATTGAAAAACCGATTTTGAAAAACCAATATTGAAAAACCGACGTTGAAAAACAGATTTTGAAAAACCGATATTGAAAAATTGATATTGAAAAACCGATATTGAAAAACCGATATTGAAAAACCGATATTGAAACCGATATTCAAACCAATATTGGAAAACCGATATTGGAAAACCGATATTCAAACCAATATTGAAACCGATAGTGGAACCGATATTGAGAAACCGATTTTGAAAAACCAATATTGAAAAACCGACGTTGAAAAACCAATTTTGATAAACCGATATTGAAAAATCGATATTGAAAAACCGATATTGAAAATCCGATATTGAAAACCGATATTGAAACCGATATTGAAAAACCGATATTGAAAAACCAATTTTGAAAAACCGATATTGAAACCAATATTGAAAAACCGATTATGAAAAACCGATATTGAAAAACCGATATTGAAACCAATATTGAAAAACCGATTTTGATAAACCGATTTTGAAAAACCAATATTGAAAAACCGATTTTGAAAAACCAATATTGAAAAACCGATTTTGAAAAACCAATATTAAAAAACCGATATTGAAACCAATATTGAAACCAATATTAAAAAACCGATTTTGAAAAACCGATTTTGAAAAACCGACGTTGAAAAACCGATATTGAAAAACCGTTTTTGAAAAACCGATATTGAAAAACCGATATTGAAAAACCGATATTGAAAAACCGATATTGAAACCGATATTGAAACCGATATTGAAAAACCGATATTGAAACGGATAGTGAAACCGATATTGAAAAACCGATTTTGAAAAACCGATATTGAAAACCCGATATTGAAAAAAAAGATATTGAAAAACCGATACAGAAAAACCAATATTGAAACCGATATTGAAACCGATATTGAAAAACCGATATTGAAAAACCGATATTGAAACCAATATTGAAACCGATATTGAAAAACCGATATTGAAACGGATAGTGAAACCGATATTGAAAAACCGATTTTGAAAAACCGTTATTGAAAAACCGATATTGAAAAACCGATATTGAAAAACCGATATTGAAAATCCGATATTGAAAAACCGATTTTGAAAAACCGACGTTGAAAAACCGATATTGAAAAACCGATTTTGAAAAACCGATATTGAAAAACCGATATTGAAACCGATATTGAAACCAATATTGAAAAACCGATTATGAAAAACCGATATTGAAAAACCGATATTGAAACCAATATTGAAAAATCGATTTTGAAAAACCGATTTTGAAACCGATATTGAAACCAATATTGAAAAACCGATTATGAAAAACCGATATTGAAAAACCAATATTGAAACCGATATTGAAAATCCGATTTTGAAAACCCGATATTGAAAACCCGATATTGAAAAAAAAGATATTGAAAAACCGATACAGAAAAACCAATATTGAAACCGATATTGAAACCAATATTGAAAAATCGATATTGAAAAACCGATATTGAAAATCCGATATTGAAAACCGATATTGAAACCGATATTGAAAAACCGATATTGAAAAACCAATTTTGAAAAACCGATATTGAAACCAATATTGAAAAACCGATTATGAAAAACCGATATTGAAAAACCGATATTGAAACCAATATTGAAAAACCGATTTTGATAAACCGATATTGAAACCGATATTGAAACCAATATTGGAAAACCGATATTGGAAAACCGATATTCAAACCAATATTGAAACCGATAGTGGAACCGATATTGAAAAACCGATTTTGAAAAACCAATATTGAAAAACCGACGTTGAAAAACCAATTTTGATATACCGATATTGAAAAATCGATATTGGAAAACCAATATTGAAAATCCGATATTGAAAACCGATATTGAAACCGATATTGAAAAACCGATATTGGAAAACCAATTTTGAAAAACCGATATTGAAACCAATATTGAAAAACCGATTATGAAAAACCGATATTGAAACCAATATTGAAAAACCGATTTTGATAAACCGATTTTGAAAAACCAATATTGAAAAACCGATTTTGAAAAACCAATATTGAAAAACCGATACAGAAAAACCAATATTGAAACCGATATTGAAACCAATATTGAAAAACCGATATTGAAAAACCGATATTGAAACCAATATTGAAACCGATATTGAAAAACCGATATTGAAACGGATAGTGAAACCGATATTGAAAAACCGATTTTGAAAAACCAATATTGAAAAACCGACGTTGAAAATCCAATTTTGATAAACCGATATTGAAAAATCGATATTGAAAAACCGATATTGAAAATCCGATATTGAAAACCGATATTGAAACCGATATTGAAAAACCGATATTGAAAAATCAATTTTGAAAAACCGATATTGAAACCAAAATTGAAAAACCGATTATGAAAAACCGATATTGAAAATCCGATATTGAAAAACCGATTTTGAAAAACCGACGTTGAAAAACCGATATTGAAAAACCGATTTTGAAAAACCGATATTGAAAAACCGATATTGAAACCGATATTGAAACCAATATTGAAAAACCGATTATGAAAAACCGATATTGAAAAACCGATATTGAAACCAATATTGAAAAATCGATTTTGAAAAACCGATTTTGAAACCGATATTGAAACCAATATTGAAAAACCGATTATGAAAAACCGATATTGAAAAACCAATATTGAAACCGATATTGAAAATCCGATTTTGAAAACCCGATATTGAAAACCCGATATTGAAAAAAAAGATATTGAAAAACCGATACAGAAAAACCAATATTGAAACCGATATTGAAACCAATATTGAAAAATCGATATTGAAAAACCGATATTGAAAATCCGATATTGAAAACCGATATTGAAACCGATATTGAAAAACCGATATTGAAAAACCAATTTTGAAAAACCGATATTGAAACCAATATTGAAAAACCGATTATGAAAAACCGATATTGAAAAACCGATATTGAAACCAATATTGAAAAACCGATTTTGATAAACCGATATTGAAACCGATATTGAAACCAATATTGGAAAACCGATATTGGAAAACCGATATTCAAACCAATATTGAAACCGATAGTGGAACCGATATTGAAAAACCGATTTTGAAAAACCAATATTGAAAAACCGACGTTGAAAAACCAATTTTGATATACCGATATTGAAAAATCGATATTGGAAAACCAATATTGAAAATCCGATATTGAAAACCGATATTGAAACCGATATTGAAAAACCGATATTGGAAAACCAATTTTGAAAAACCGATATTGAAACCAATATTGAAAAACCGATTATGAAAAACCGATATTGAAACCAATATTGAAAAACCGATTTTGATAAACCGATTTTGAAAAACCAATATTGAAAAACCGATTTTGAAAAACCAATATTGAAAAACCGATACAGAAAAACCAATATTGAAACCGATATTGAAACCAATATTGAAAAACCGATATTGAAAAACCGATATTGAAACCAATATTGAAACCGATATTGAAAAACCGATATTGAAACGGATAGTGAAACCGATATTGAAAAACCGATTTTGAAAAACCAATATTGAAAAACCGACGTTGAAAATCCAATTTTGATAAACCGATATTGAAAAATCGATATTGAAAAACCGATATTGAAAATCCGATATTGAAAACCGATATTGAAACCGATATTGAAAAACCGATATTGAAAAATCAATTTTGAAAAACCGATATTGAAACCAAAATTGAAAAACCGATTATGAAAAACCGATATTGAAAAACCGATATTGAAACCAATATTGAAAAACCGATTTTGATAAACCGATTTTGAAAAACCAATATTGAAAAACCGATTTTGAAAAACCAATATTGAAAAACCGATTTTGAAAAACCAATATTAAAAAACCGATATTG
>NW_027485210.1:0-47509 GCF_050908995.1 Andrena cerasifolii | reverse complement strand
ACGAGTTAAACGAGTAAAACGAGTAAAACGAGTAAAACGAGTAAAACGAGTAAAACGAGTAAAACGAGTAAAACGAGTAAAACTAGTAAAACGAGTAAAACGAGTAAAACAAGTAAATCGAGTAAAACGAGTAAATCGAGTAAAACGAGCAAAACTAGTAAAACGAGCAAAACTAGTAAAACGAGTAAAACGAGTTAAACGAGTAAAACGAGTAAAACGAGTAAAACGAGTAAAACGAGTAAAACGAGTAAAACGAGTAAAACGAGTAAAACGAGTAAAACGAGTAAAACGAGTAAAACGAGTAAAACGAGTAAAACGAGTAAAACGGGTAAAACGAGTAAAACGAGTAAAACGAGTAAAACGAGTTAAACGAGTAAAACGAGTAAAACGAGTAAAACGAGTAAAACGAGCAAAACTAGTAAAACGAGTAAAACGAGTAAAACGAGTAAAACGAACAAAACTAGTAAAACGAGTAAAACGAGCAAATCCAGTAAAACTAGTAAAACGAGTAAATCGAGTAAACCGAGTAAAACGAGTAAAACTAGTAAAACGAGTATAACGAGTAAAACTAGTAAAACGAATAAAACGAGTAAAAATAGTAAAACGAGTAAAACGAGTAAAACGAGTAAAACGAGTAAAACGAGTGAAACGAGTGAAACGAGTAAAACGAGTAAAACGAGTAAAACGAGTAAAACGAGTAAAACGAGTCAAACGAGTGAAACGAGTAAAACGAGTAAAACGAGTAAAACGAGTAAAACGAGTAAAACGAGTAAAACGAATAAAACGAATAAAACGAATAAAACGAGTAAAACGAGTAAAACGAGTAAAACGAGTAAAACGAGTAAAACGAGTAAAACGAGTAAAACGAGTAAAACGGGTAAAACGAGTAAAACGAGTAAAACGAGTAAAACGAGTAAAACGAGTTAAACGAGTAAAACGAGTAAAACGAGTAAAACGAGTAAAACGAGTAAAACTAGTAAAACGAGTAAAACGAGTAAAACAAGTAAATCGAGTAAAACGAGTAAAACGAGTAAAACGAGTAAAACGAGCAAAACTAGTAAAACGAGTAAAACGAGTAAAACGAGTAAAACGAGCAATACGAGTAAAACGTGTAAAACGAGTAAAACGTGTAAAACGAGTAAAACGTGTAAAACGAGTAAAACGAATAAAACGAGTAAAAATAGTAAAACGAGTAAAACGAGTAAAACGAGTAAAACGAGTAAAACTAGTAAAACGAGTAAAACGAGTAAAACTAGTAAAACGAGTAAAACGAGTAAAACGAGTAAAACGAGTAAAACGAGTAAAACTAGTAAAACGAGTAAAACGAGTAAAACTAGTAAAACGAGTAAAACGAGTAAAACGAGTAAAACGAGTAAAACGAGTAAAACGAGTAAAACGAGTAAAACGAGTAAAACGAGTAAAACGAGTAAAACGAGTAAAACGAGTAAAACGAGTAAACCGAGTAAAACGAGTAAAACGAGTAAAACGAGTAAAACGAGCAAAACTAGTAAAACGGGTAAAACGAGTAAAACGAGTAAAACGAGTAAAACGAGTTAAACGAGTAAAACGAGTTAAACGAGTAAAACGAGTAAAACGAGTAAAACGAGCAAAACTAGTAAAACGAGTAAAACGAGTAAAACGAGTAAAACGAGCAAAACTAGTAAAACGAGTAAAACGAGTAAAACGAGTAAAACGTGTAAAACGAGTAAAACGAGCAAAACGAGCAAAACTAGTAAAACTAGTAAAACGAGTAAATCGAGTAAACCGAGTAAAACGAGTAAAACTAGTAAAACGAGTATAACGAGTAAAACTAGTAAAACGAGTAAAACGAGTAAAACGAGTAAAAATAGTAAAACGAGTAAAACGAGTAAAACGAGTAAAACTAGTAAAACGAGTAAAACGAGTGAAACTAGTAAAACGAGTAAAACGAGTAAAACGAGTAAAACGAGTAAAACGAGTAAAACGAGTAAAACGAGTAAAACGAGTGAAACGAGTGAAACGAGCAAAACGAGTGAAACGAGTAAAACGAGTAAAACGAGTAAAACGAGTAAAACGAATAAAACGAATAAAACGAGTAAAACGAGTAAAACGAGTAAAACGAGTAAAACGAGTAAAACGAGTAAAACGAGTAAAACGGGTAAAACGAGTAAAACGAGTAAAACGAGTAAAACGAGTTAAACGAGTAAAACGAGTAAAACGAGTAAAACGAGCAAAACTAGTAAAACGAGTAAAACGAGTAAAACGAGTAAAACGAGCAATACGAGTAAAACGAGTAAAACGAGTAAAACGTGTAAAACGAGTAAAACGTGTAAAACGAGTAAAACGAGTAAAACGAGTAAAACGAGTAAAACGAGTAAAACGAGTAAAACGAGTAAACCGAGTAAAACGAGTAAAACGAGTAAAACGAGTAAAACGAGTAAAACGAGCAAAACTAGTAAAACGAGTAAAACGAGTAAAACGAGTAAAGCGTGTAAAACGAGTAAAACGAGCAAAACGAGCAAAACTAGTAAAACTAGTAAAACGAGTAAATCGAGTAAACCGAGTAAAACGAGTAAAACTAGTAAAACGAGTATAACGAGTAAAACTAGTAAAACGAGTAAAACGAGTAAACCGAGTAAAACGAGTAAAACGAGTAAAACGAGTAAAACGAGTAAAACGAGCAAAACTAGTAAAACGAGTAAAACGAGTAAAACGAGTAAAGCGTGTAAAACGAGTAAAACGAGCAAAACGAGCAAAACTAGTAAAACTAGTAAAACGAGTAAATCGAGTAAACCGAGTAAAACGAGTAAAACTAGTAAAACGAGTATAACGAGTAAAACTAGTAAAACGAGTAAAACGAGTAAAAATAGTAAAACGAGTAAAACGAGTAAAACGCTAAAACTAGTAAAACGAGTAAAACGAGTGAAACTAGTAAAACGAGTAAAACGAGTAAAACGAGTAAAACGAGTAAAACGAGTAAAACGAGTAAAACGAGTAAAACGAGTGAAACGAGCAAAACGAGCAAAACTAGTAAAACTAGTAAAACGAGTAAATCGAGTAAACCGAGTAAAACGAGTAAAATTAGTAAAACGAGTATAACGAGTAAAACTAGTAAAACGAGTAAAACGAGTAAAAATAGTAAAACGAGTAAAACGAGTAAAACGAGTAAAACTAGTAAAACGAGTAAAACGAGTGAAACTAGTAAAACGAGTAAAACGAGTAAAACGAGTAAAACGAGTAAAACGAGTAAAACGAGTAAAACGAGCAAAACTAGTAAAACGAGTAAAACGAGTAAAACGAGCAATACGAGTAAAACGAGTAAAACGAGTAAAACGTGTAAAACGAGTAAAACGTGTAAAACGAGTAAAACGAGTAAAACGAGTAAAACGAGTAAAACGAGTAAAACGAGTAAAACGAGTAAAACGAGTAAACCGAGTAAAACGAGTAAAACGAGTAAAACGATTAAAACTAGTAAAACGAGTATAACGAGTAAAACTAGTAAAACGAGTAAAACGAGTAAAAATAGTAAAACGAGTAAAACGAGTAAAACGAGTAAAACTAGTAAAACGAGTAAAACGAGTGAAACTAGTAAAACGAGTAAAACGAGTAAAACGAGTAAAACGAGTAAAACGAGTAAAACGAGTAAAACGAGTAAAACGAGTAAAACGAGTAAAACGAGTGAAACGAGTGAAACGAGTAAAACGAGTAAAACGAGTAAAACGAGTAAAACGAGTAAAACGAATAAAACGAATAAAACGAATAAAACGAGTAAAACGAGTAAAACGAGTAAAACGAGTAAAACGAGTAAAACGAGTAAAACGAGTAAAACGAGTAAAACGGGTAAAACGGGTAAAACGAGTAAAACGAGTAAAACGAGTAGAACGAGTTAAACGAGTAAAACGAGTAAAACGAGTAAAACGAGTAAAACGAGTAAAACTAGTAAAACGAGTAAAACGAGTAAAACAAGTAAATCGAGTAAAACGAGTAAAACGAGTAAAACGAGTAAAACGTGCAAAACTAGTAAAACGAGTAAAACGAGTAAAACGAGTAAAACGAGCAATACGAGTAAAACGAGTAAAACGAGTAAAACGTGTAAAACGAGTAAAACGTGTAAAACGAGTAAAACGAGTAAAACGAGTAAAACCAGTAAAACGAGTAAAACGAGTAAAACGAGTAAAACGAGTAAAACGAGTAAAACGAGTAAAACGAGTAAACCGAGTAAAACGTGTAAAACGAGTAAAACGAGTAAAACGAGTAAAACGAGTAAAACGAGCAAAACTAGTAAAACGAGTAAAACGAGTAAAACGAGTAAAACGTGTAAAACGAGTAAAACGAGCAAAACGAGCAAAACTAGTAAAACTAGTAAAACGAGTAAATCGAGTAAACCGAGTAAAACGAGTAAAACTAGTAAAACGAGTAAAACGAGTAAAACGAGTAAAACGAGTAAAACGAGTAAAACGAGTAAAACGAGTAAAACGAGTAAAACGAGTAAAATGGGTAAAACGAGTAAAACGGGTAAAACGAGTAAAACGAGTTAAACGAGTAAAACGAGTAAAACGAGTAAAACGAGTAAAACGAGTAAAACGAGTAAAACTAGTAAAACGAGTAAAACGAGTAAAACAAGTAAATCGAGTAAAACGAGTAAATCGAGTAAAACGAGCAAAACTAGTAAAACGAGCAAAACTAGTAAAACGAGTAAAACGAGTTAAACGAGTAAAACGAGTAAAACGAGTAAAACGAGTAAAACGAGTAAAACGAGTAAAACGAGTAAAACGAGTAAAACGAGTAAAACGAGTAAAACGAGTAAAACGAGTAAAACGAGTGAAACGAGTAAAACGGGTAAAACGAGTAAAACGAGTAAAACGAGTAAAACGAGTTAAACGAGTAAAACGAGTAAAACGAGTAAAACGAGCAAAACTAGTAAAACGAGTAAAACGAGTAAAACGAGTAAAACGAACAAAACTAGTAAAACGAGTAAAACGAGCAAAACCAGTAAAACTAGTAAAACGAGTAAATCGAGTAAACCGAGTAAAACGAGTAAAACTAGTAAAACGAGTATAACGAGTAAAACTAGTAAAACGAATAAAACGAGTAAAAATAGTAAAACGAGTAAAACGAGTAAAACGAGTAAAACGAGTAAAACTAGTAAAACGAGTAAAACGAGTAAAACTAGTAAAACGAGTAAAACGAGTAAAACGAGTAAAACGAGTAAAACGAGTAAAACGAGTAAAACGAGTAAAACGAGTAAAACGAGTAAAACGAGTAAAACGAGTAAAACGAGTAAAACGAGTAAAACGAGTGAAACGAGTGAAACGAGTAAAACGAGTAAAACGAGTAAAACGAGTAAAACGAGTGAAACGAGTGAAACGAGTGAAACGAGTAAAACGAGTAAAACGAGTAAAACGAGTAAAACGAGTAAAACGAGTAAAACGAATAAAACGAATAAAACGAATAAAACGAGTAAAACGAGTAAAACGAGTAAAACGAGTAAAACGAGTAAAACGAGTAAAACGAGTAAAACGGGTAAAACGAGTAAAACGAGTAAAACTAGTAAAACGAGTAAAACGAGTAAAACGAGTAAAACGAGTAAAACGAGTAAAACGAGTAAAACGAGTAAAACGAGTAAAACGAGTAAAACGAGTAAAACGAGTAAAACGAGTAAAACGAGTAAAACGAGTAAAACGAGTAAAACGAGTAAAACGAGTAAAACGAGTAAAACGAGTAAAACGAGTAAAACGAGTAAAACGAGTAAAACGAGTAAAACGAGTAAAACGAGTAAAACGAGCAAAACTAGTAAAACGGGTAAAACGAGTAAAACGAGTAAAACGAGTAAAACGGGTAAAACGAGTAAAACGAGTAAAACGAGTAAAACGAGTTAAACGAGTAAAACGAGTAAAACGAGTAAAACGAGCAAAACTAGTAAAACGAGTAAAACGAGTAAAACGAGTAAAGCGAGCAATACGAGTAAAACGAGTAAAACGAGTAAAACGTGTAAAACGAGTAAAACGTGTAAAACGAGTAAACCGAGTAAAACGAGTAAAACGAGTAAAACGAGTAAAACGAGTAAAACGAGCAAAACTAGTAAAACTAGTAAAACGAGTAAAACGAGTAAAACGAGTAAAGCGTGTAAAACGAGTAAAACGAGCAAAACGAGCAAAACTAGTAAAACTAGTAAAACGAGTAAATCGAGTAAACCGAGTAAAACGAGTAAAACTAGTAAAACGAGTATAACGAGTAAAACTAGTAAAACGAGTAAAACGAGTAAAAATAGTAAAACGAGTAAAACGAGTAAAACGCTAAAACTAGTAAAACGAGTAAAACGAGTGAAACTAGTAAAACGAGTAAAACGAGTAAAACGAGTAAAACGAGTATAACGAGTAAAACGAGTAAAACGAGTAAAACGAGTAAAACGAGTGAAACGAGCAAAACGAGCAAAACTAGTAAAACTAGTAAAACGAGTAAATCGAGTAAACCGAGTAAAACGAGTAAAATTAGTAAAACGAGTATAACGAGTAAAACTAGTAAAACGAGTAAAACGAGTAAAAATAGTAAAACGAGTAAAACGAGTAAAACGAGTAAAACTAGTAAAACGAGTAAAACGAGTGAAACTAGTAAAACGAGTAAAACGAGTAAAACGAGTAAAACGAGTAAAACGAGTAAAACGAGCAAAACTAGTAAAACGAGTAAAACGAGTAAAACGAGCAATACGAGTAAAACGAGTAAAACGAGTAAAACGTGTAAAACGAGTAAAACGTGTAAAACGAGTAAAACGAGTAAAACGAGTAAAACGAGTAAAACGTGTAAAACGAGTAAAACGTGTAAAACGAGTAAAACGAGTAAAACGAGTAAAACGAGTAAAACGAGTAAAACGAGTAAACCGAGTAAAACGAGTAAAACGAGTAAAACGATTAAAACTAGTAAAACGAGTATAACGAGTAAAACTAGTAAAACGAGTAAAACGAGTAAAAATAGTAAAACGAGTAAAACGAGTAAAACGAGTAAAACTAGTAAAACGAGTAAAACGAGTGAAACTAGTAAAACGAGTAAAACGAGTAAAACGAGTAAAACGAGTAAAACGAGTAAAACGAGTAAAACGAGTAAAACGAGTAAAACGAGTGAAACGAGTGAAACGAGTAAAACGAGTAAAACGAGTAAAACGAGTAAAACGAGTAAAACGAATAAAACGAATAAAACGAATAAAACGAGTAAAACGAGTAAAACGAGTAAAACGAGTAAAACGAGTAAAACGAGTAAAACGAGTAAAACGAGTAAAACGAGTAAAACGGGTAAAACGGGTAAAACGAGTAAAACGAGTAAAACGAGTAAAACGAGTTAAACGAGTAAAACGAGTAAAACGAGTAAAACGAGTAAAACGAGTAAAACTAGTAAAACGAGTAAAACGAGTAAAACAAGTAAATCGAGTAAAACGAGTAAAACGAGTAAAACGAGTAAAACGTGCAAAACTAGTAAAACGAGTAAAACGAGTAAAACGAGTAAAACGAGCAATACGAGTAAAACGAGTAAAACGAGTAAAACGTGTAAAACGAGTAAAACGTGTAAAACGAGTAAAACGAGTAAAACGAGTAAAACCAGTAAAACGAGTAAAACGAGTAAAACGAGTAAAACGAGTAAAACGAGTAAAACGAGTAAACCGAGTAAAACGTGTAAAACGAGTAAAACGAGTAAAACGAGTAAAACGAGTAAAACGAGCAAAACTAGTAAAACGAGTAAAACGAGTAAAACGAGTAAAACGTGTAAAACGAGTAAAACGAGCAAAACGAGCAAAACTAGTAAAACTAGTAAAACGAGTAAATCGAGTAAACCGAGTAAAACGAGTAAAACTAGTAAAACGAGTAAAACGAGTAAAACGAGTAAAACGAGTAAAACGAGTAAAACGAGTAAAACGAGTAAAACGAGTAAAACGAGTAAAACGAGTAAAACGAGTAAAATGGGTAAAACGAGTAAAACGGGTAAAACGAGTAAAACGAGTTAAACGAGTAAAACGAGTAAAACGAGTAAAACGAGTAAAACGAGTAAAACGAGTAAAACTAGTAAAACGAGTAAAACGAGTAAAACAAGTAAATCGAGTAAAACGAGTAAATCGAGTAAAACGAGCAAAACTAGTAAAACGAGCAAAACTAGTAAAACGAGTAAAACGAGTTAAACGAGTAAAACGAGTAAAACGAGTAAAACGAGTAAAACGAGTAAAACGAGTAAAACGAGTAAAACGAGTAAAACGAGTAAAACGAGTAAAACGAGTAAAACGAGTAAAACGAGTAAAACGAGTAAAACGAGTAAAACGAGTAAAACGAGTGAAACGAGTGAAACGAGTGAAACGAGTGAAACGAGTAAAACGAGTAAAACGGGTAAAACGAGTAAAACGAGTAAAACGAGTAAAACGAGTTAAACGAGTAAAACGAGTAAAACGAGTAAAACGAGCAAAACTAGTAAAACGAGTAAAACGAGTAAAACGAGTAAAACGAACAAAACTAGTAAAACGAGTAAAACGAGCAAAACCAGTAAAACTAGTAAAACGAGTAAATCGAGTAAACCGAGTAAAACGAGTAAAACTAGTAAAACGAGTATAACGAGTAAAACTAGTAAAACGAATAAAACGAGTAAAAATAGTAAAACGAGTAAAACGAGTAAAACGAGTAAAACGAGTAAAACTAGTAAAACGAGTAAAACGAGTAAAACTAGTAAAACGAGTAAAACGAGTAAAACGAGTAAAACGAGTAAAACGAGTAAAACGAGTAAAACGAGTGAAACGAGTGAAACGAGTGAAACGAGTAAAACGAGTAAAACGAGTAAAACGAGTAAAACGAGTGAAACGAGTGAAACGAGTAAAACGAGTAAAACGAGTAAAACGAGTAAAACGAGTAAAACGAGTAAAACGAGTAAAACGAATAAAACGAATAAAACGAATAAAACGAGTAAAACGAGTAAAACGAGTAAAACGAGTAAAACGAGTAAAACGAGTAAAACGAGTAAAACGGGTAAAACGAGTAAAACGAGTAAAACTAGTAAAACGAGTAAAACGAGTAAAACTAGTAAAACGAGTAAAACGAGTAAAACGAGTAAAACGAGTAAAACGAGTAAAACGAGTAAAACGAGTAAAACGAGTAAAACGAGTAAAACGAGTAAAACGAGTAAAACGAGTAAAACGAGTAAAACGAGTAAAACGAGTAAAACGAGTAAAACGAGTAAAACGAGTAAAACGAGTGAAACGAGTGAAACGAGTGAAACGAGTGAAACGAGTAAAACGAGTAAAACGAGTAAAACGAGTAAAACGAGTAAAACGAGTAAAACGAGTAAAACGAATAAAACGAGTAAAACGAGTAAAACGAGTAAAACGAGTAAAACGAGTAAAACGAGCAAAACTAGTAAAACGAGTAAAACGAGTAAAACGTGTAAAACGAGTAAAACGAGCAAAACGAGCAAAACTAGTAAAACTAGTAAAACGAGTAAATCGAGTAAACCGAGTAAAACGAGTAATACTAGTAAAACGAGTATAACGAGTAAAACTAGTAAAACGAGTAAAACGAGTAAAAATAGTAAAACGAGTAAAACGAGTAAAACGAGTAAAACGAGTAAAACTAGTAAAACGAGTAAAACGAGTGAAACTAGTAAAACGAGTAAAACGAGTAAAACGAGTAAAACGAGTAAAACGAGGAAAACGAGTAAAACGAGTAAAACGAGTAAAACGAGTAAAACGAGTAAAACGAGTAAAACGAGTGAAACGAGTGAAACGAGTAAAACGAGTAAAACGAGTGAAACGAGTGAAACGAGTAAAACGAGTAAAACGAGTAAAACGAGTAAAACGAGTAAAACGAGTAAAACGAATAAAACGAATAAAACGAATAAAACGAGTAAAACGAGTAAAACGAGTAAAACGAGTAAAACGAGTAAAACGAGTAAAACGAGTAAAACGAGTAAAACGAGTAAAACGAGTAAAACGAGTAAAACGGGTAAAACGAGTAAAACGAGTAATACGAGTAAAACGAGTTAAACGAGTAAAACGAGTAAAACGAGTAAAACGAGTAAAACGAGTAAAACTAGTAAAACGAGTAAAACGAGTAAAACAAGTAAATCGAGTAAAACGAGTAAAACGAGTAAAACGAGTAAAACGAGCAAAACTAGTAAAACGAGTAAAACGAGTAAAACGAGTAAAACGAGTAAAACGAGCAATACGAGTAAAACGAGTAAAACGAGTAAAACGAGTAAAACGAGTAAAACGAGTAAAACGAGTAAAACGTGTAAAACGAGTAAAACGAGTAAAACGAGTAAAACGTGTAAAACGAGTAAAACGAGCAAAACGAGCAAAACTAGTAAAACTAGTAAAACGAGTAAATCGAGTAAACCGAGTAAAACGAGTAAAACTAGTAAAACGAGTATAACGAGTAAAACTAGTAAAACGAGTAAAACGAGTAAAACGAGTAAAAATAGTAAAACGAGTAAAACGAGTAAAACGAGTAAAACGAGTAAAACTAGTAAAACGAGTAAAACGAGTGAAACTAGTAAGACGAGTAAAACGAGTAAAACGAGTAAATCGAGTAAAACGAGTAAAACGAGTGAAACGAGTGAAACGAGTAAAACGAGTAAAACGAGTAAAACGAGTAAAACGAGTAAAACGAGTAAAATGAGTAAAACGAATAAAACGAGTAAAACGAGTAAAACGAGTAAAACGAGTAAAACGAGTAAAACGAGTAAAACGAGTAAAACGAGTAAAACGAGTAAAACGAGTAAAACGAGTAAAACGAGTAAAACGAGTAAAACGAGTAAAACGAGTAAAACGAGTAAAATGGGTAAAACGAGTAAAACGAGTAAAACGAGTAAAACGAGTTAAACGAGTAAAACGAGTAAAACGAGTAAAACGAGTAAAACGAGTAAAACGAGTAAAACGAGTAAAACTAGTAAAACGAGTAAAACGAGTAAAACAAGTAAATCGAGTAAAACGAGTAAAACGAGTAAAACGAGCAAAACTAGTAAATCGTGTAAAACGAGTAAAACGAGTAAAACGAGTAAAACGAGTAAAACGAGTAAAACGAGTAAAACGAGTAAAACGAGTAAAACGAGTAAAACGAGTAAAACGAGTAAAACGAGTAAAACGAGTAAAACGAGTAAAACGAGTAAAACGAGTAAAACGAGTAAAACGAGTAAAACGAGTAAAACGAGTAAAACGAGTAAAACGAGTAAAACGAGTAAAACGAGTAAAACGAGTAAAACGAGTAAAACGAGTAAAACGGGTAAAACGAGTAAAACGAGTAAAACGAGTAAAACGAGTTAAACGAGTAAAACGAGTAAAACGAGTAAAACGAGTAAAACGAGTAAAACGAGTAAAACGAGTAAATCGAGTAAAACGAGCAAAACTAGTAAAACGAGCAAAACTAGTAAAACGAGTAAAACGAGTTAAACGAGTAAAACGAGTAAAACGAGTAAAACGAGTAAAACGAGTAAAACGAGTAAAACGAGTAAAACGAGTAAAACGAGTAAAACGAGTAAAACGAGTAAAACGAGTAAAACGAGTAAAACGAGTAAAACGAGTAAAACGGGTAAAACGAGTAAAACGAGTAAAACGAGTAAAACGAGTTAAACGAGTAAAACGAGTAAAACGAGTAAAACGAGCAAAACTAGTAAAACGAGTAAAACGAGTAAAACGAGTAAAACGAACAAAACTAGTGAAACGAGTAAAACGAGCAAAACCAGTAAAACTAGTAAAACGAGTAAATCGAGTAAACCGAGTAAAACGAGTAAAACTAGTAAAACGAGTATAACGAGTAAAACTAGTAAAACGAATAAAACGAGTAAAAATAGTAAAACGAGTAAAACGAGTAAAACGAGTAAAACGAGTAAAACTAGTAAAACGAGTAAAACGAGTAAAACTAGTAAAACGAGTAAAACGAGTAAAACGAGTAAAACGAGTAAAACGAGTAAAACGAGTAAAACGAGTAAAACGAGTAAAACGAGTAAAACGAGTAAAACGAGTAAAACGAGTAAAACGAGTAAAACGAGTAAAACGAGCAAAACTAGTAAAACGAGTAAAACGAGTAAAACGTGTAAAACGAGTAAAACGAGCAAAACGAGCAAAACTAGTAAAACTAGTAAAACGAGTAAATCGAGTAAACCGAGTAAAACGAGTAAAACTAGTAAAACGAGTATAACGAGTAAAACTAGTAAAACGAGTAAAACGAGTAAAAATAGTAAAACGAGTAAAACGAGTAAAACGAGTAAAACTAGTAAAACGAGTAAAACGAGTGAAACTAGTAAAACGAGTAAAACGAGTAAAACGAGTAAAACGAGTAAAACGAGTAAAACGAGTAAAACGAGTAAAACGAGTAAAACGAGTAAAACGAGTAAAACGAGTAAAACGAGTAAAACGAGTGAAACGAGTGAAACGAGTAAAACGAGTAAAACGAGTGAAACGAGTGAAACGAGTAAAACGAGTAAAACGAGTAAAACGAGTAAAACGAATAAAACGAATAAAACGAATAAAACGAGTAAAACGAGTAAAACGAGTAAAACGAGTAAAACGAGTAAAACGAGTAAAACGAGTAAAACGAGTAAAACGAGTAAAACGAGTAAAACGAGTAAAACGGGTAAAACGAGTAAAACGAGTAATACGAGTAAAACGAGTTAAACGAGTAAAACGAGTAAAACGAGTAAAACGAGTAAAACGAGTAAAACTAGTTAAACGAGTAAAACGAGTAAAACAAGTAAATCGAGTAAAACGAGTAAAACGAGTAAAACGAGTAAAACGAGCAAAACTAGTAAAACGAGTAAAACGAGTAAAACGAGTAAAACGAGCAATACGAGTAAAACGAGTAAAACGAGTAAAACGAGTAAAACGAGTAAAACGAGTAAAACGAGTAAAACGAGTTAAACGAGTAAAACGAGTAAAACGAGTAAAACGAGTAAAACGAGTAAAACGAGTAAAACGAGTAAAACGAGTAAAACGAGTAAAACGAGTAAAACGAGTAAAACGAGTAAAACGAGTAAAACGAGTAAAACGAGTAAAACGAGTAAAACGAGTAAAACGGGTAAAACGAGTAAAACGAGTAAAACGAGTAAAACGAGTTAAACGAGTAAAACGAGTAAAACGAGTAAAACGAGCAAAACTAGTAAAACGAGTAAAACGAGTAAAACGAGTAAAACGAACAAAACTAGTGAAACGAGTAAAACGAGCAAAACCAGTAAAACTAGTAAAACGAGTAAATCGAGTAAACCGAGTAAAACGAGTAAAACTAGTAAAACGAGTATAACGAGTAAAACTAGTAAAACGAATAAAACGAGTAAAAATAGTAAAACGAGTAAAACGAGTAAAACGAGTAAAACGAGTAAAACTAGTAAAACGAGTAAAACGAGTAAAACTAGTAAAACGAGTAAAACGAGTAAAACGAGTAAAACGAGTAAAACGAGTAAAACGAGTAAAACGAGTAAAACGAGTAAAACGAGTAAAACGAGTAAAACGAGTAAAACGAGTAAAACGAGTAAAACGAGTAAAACGAGCAAAACTAGTAAAACGAGTAAAACGAGTAAAACGTGTAAAACGAGTAAAACGAGCAAAACGAGCAAAACTAGTAAAACTAGTAAAACGAGTAAATCGAGTAAACCGAGTAAAACGAGTAAAACTAGTAAAACGAGTATAACGAGTAAAACTAGTAAAACGAGTAAAACGAGTAAAAATAGTAAAACGAGTAAAACGAGTAAAACGAGTAAAACGAGTAAAACTAGTAAAACGAGTAAAACGAGTGAAACTAGTAAAACGAGTAAAACGAGTAAAACGAGTAAAACGAGTAAAACGAGTAAAACGAGTAAAACGAGTAAAACGAGTAAAACGAGTAAAACGAATAAAACGAGTAAAACGAGTAAAACGAGTAAAACGAGTAAAACGAGTAAAACGAGTAAAACGAGTAAAACGAGTAAAACGAGTAAAACGAGTAAAACGAGTAAAACGAGTAAAACGGGTAAAACGAGTAAAACGAGTAATACGAGTAAAACGAGTTAAACGAGTAAAACGAGTAAAACGAGTAAAACGAGTAAAACGAGTAAAACTAGTAAAACGAGTAAAACGAGTAAAACAAGTAAATCGAGTAAAACGAGTAAAACGAGTAAAACGAGTAAAACGAGCAAAACTAGTAAAACGAGTAAAACGAGTAAAACGAGTAAAACGAGCAATACGAGTAAAACGAGTAAAACGAGTAAAACGAGTAAAACGAGTAAAACGAGTAAAACGAGTAAAACGTGTAAAACGAGTAAAACGAGTAAAACGAGTAAAACGTGTAAAACGAGTAAAACGAGCAAAACGAGCAAAACTAGTAAAACTAGTAAAACGAGTAAATCGAGTAAACCGAGTAAAACGAGTAAAACTAGTAAAACGAGTATAACGAGTAAAACTAGTAAAACGAGTAAAACGAGTAAAACGAGTAAAAATAGTAAAACGAGTAAAACGAGTAAAACGAGTAAAACGAGTAAAACTAGTAAAACGAGTAAAACGAGTGAAACTAGTAAAACGAGTAAAACGAGTAAATCGAGTAAAACGAGTAAAACGAGTGAAACGAGTGAAACGAGTAAAACGAGTAAAACGAGTAAAACGAGTAAAACGAGTAAAACGAGTAAAACGAGTAAAATGAATAAAACGAATAAAACGAGTAAAACGAGTAAAACGAGTAAAACGAGTAAAACGAGTAAAACGAGTAAAACGAGTAAAACGAGTAAAACGAGTAAAACGAGTAAAACGAGTAAAACGAGTAAAACGAGTAAAACGAGTAAAACGAGTAAAACGAGTAAAACGAGTAAAACGAGTAAAACGAGTAAAACGAGTAAAACGAGTAAAATGGGTAAAACGAGTAAAACGAGTAAAACGAGTAAAACGAGTTAAACGAGTAAAACGAGTAAAACGAGTAAAACGAGTAAAACGATTAAAACGAGTAAAACGAGTAAAACGAGTAAAACTAGTAAAACGAGTAAAACGAGTAAAACAAGTAAATCGAGTAAAACGAGTAAAACGAGTAAAACGAGCAAAACTAGTAAAACGTGTAAAACGAGTAAAACGAGTAAAACGAGTAAAACGAGTAAAACGAGTAAAACGAGTAAAACGAGTAAAACGAGTAAAACGAGTAAAACGAGTAAAACGAGTAAAACGAGTAAAACGAGTAAAACGAGTAAAACGAGTAAAACGAGTAAAACGAGTAAAACGAGTAAAACGAGTAAAACGAGTAAAACGAGTAAAACGAGTAAAACGAGTAAAACGAGTAAAACGAGTAAAACGAGTAAAACGAGTAAAACGAGTAAAACGGGTAAAACGAGTAAAACGAGTAAAACGAGTAAAACGAGTTAAACGAGTAAAACGAGTAAAACGAGTAAAACGAGTAAAACGGGTAAAACGAGTAAAACGAGTAAAACGAGTAAAACGAGTTAAACGAGTAAAACGAGTAAAACGAGTAAAACGAGTAAAACGAGTAAAACTAGTAAAACGAGTAAAACGAGTAAAACAAGTAAATCGAGTAAAACGAGTAAAACGAGTAAAACGAGTAAAACGAGCAAAACTAGTAAAACGAGTAAAACGAGTAAAACGAGTAAAACGAGTAAAACTAGTAAAACGAGTAAAACGAGTAAAACAAGTAAATCGAGTAAAACGAGTAAATCGAGTAAAACGAGCAAAACTAGTAAAACGAGCAAAACTAGTAAAACGAGTAAAACGAGTTAAACGAGTAAAACGAGTAAAACGAGTAAAACGAGTAAAACGAGTAAAACGAGTAAAACGAGTAAAACGAGTAAAACGAGTAAAACGAGTAAAACGAGTAAAACGAGTAAAACGAGTAAAACGGGTAAAACGAGTAAAACGAGTAAAACGAGTAAAACGAGTTAAACGAGTAAAACGAGTAAAACGAGCAAAACTAGTAAAACGAGTAAAACGAGTAAAACGAGTAAAACGAACAAAACTAGTAAAACGAGTAAAACGAGCAAAACCAGTAAAACTAGTAAAACGAGTAAATCGAGTAAACCGAGTAAAACGAGTAAAACTAGTAAAACGAGTATAACGAGTAAAACTAGTAAAACGAATAAAACGAGTAAAAATAGTAAAACGAGTAAAACGAGTAAAACGAGTAAAACGAGTAAAACGAGTAAAACTAGTAAAACGCGTAAAACGAGTAAAACTAGTAAAACGAGTAAAACGAGTAAAACGAGTAAAACGAGTAAAACGAGTAAAACGAGTAAAACGAGTAAAACGAGTAAAACGAGTAAAACGAGTAAAACGAGTAAAACGAGTAAAACGAGTAAAACGAGTGAAACGAGTGAAACGAGTAAAACGAGTAAAACGAGTAAAACGAGTAAAACGAGTGAAACGAGTGAAACGAGTAAAACGAGTAAAACGAGTAAAACGAGTAAAACGAATAAAACGAATAAAACGAATAAAACGAGTAAAACGAGTAAAACGAGTAAAACGAGTAAAACGAGTAAAACGAGTAAAACGAGTAAAACGGGTAAAACGAGTAAAACGAGTAAAACTAGTAAAACGAGTAAAACGAGTAAAACTAGTAAAACGAGTAAAACGAGTAAAACTAGTAAAACGAGTAAAACGAGTAAAACGAGTAAAACGAGTAAAACGAGTAAAACGAGTAAAACGAGTAAAACGAGTAAAACGAGTAAAACGAGTAAAACGAGTAAAACGAGTAAAACGAGTAAAACGAGTAAAACGAGTAAAACGAGTAAAACGAGTAAAACGAGTAAAACGAGTAAAACGAGTAAAACGAGTAAAACGAGTAAAACGAGTGAAACGAGTGAAACGAGTGAAACGAGTGAAACGAGTGAAACGAGTGAAACGAGTAAAACGAGTAAAACGAGTGAAACGAGTAAAACGAGTAAAACGAGTAAAACGAATAAAACGAGTAAAACGAGTAAAACGAGTAAAACGAGTAAAACGAGTAAAACGAGCAAAACTAGTAAAACGAGTAAAACGAGTAAAACGTGTAAAACGAGTAAAACGAGCAAAACGAGCAAAACTAGTAAAACTAGTAAAACGAGTAAATCGAGTAAACCGAGTAAAACGAGTAAAACTAGTAAAACGAGTATAACGAGTAAAACTAGTAAAACGAGTAAAACGAGTAAAAATAGTAAAACGAGTAAAACGAGTAAAACGAGTAAAACGAGTAAAACGAGTAAAACTAGTAAAACGAGTAAAACGAGTGAAACTAGTAAAACGAGTAAAACGAGTAAAACGAGTAAAACGAGTAAAACGAGTAAAACGAGTAAAACGAGTAAAACGAGTAAAACGAGTAAAACGAGTAAAACGAGTAAAACGAGTGAAACGAGTGAAACGAGTAAAACGAGTAAAACGAGTGAAACGAGTGAAACGAGTAAAACGAGTAAAACGAGTAAAACGAGTAAAACGAGTAAAACGAGTAAAACGAGTAAAACGAATAAAACGAATAAAACGAATAAAACGAGTAAAACGAGTAAAACGAGTAAAACGAGTAAAACGAGTAAAACGAGTAAAACGAGTAAAACGAGTAAAACGAGTAAAACGAGTAAAACGAGTAAAACGGGTAAAACGAGTAAAACGAGTAATACGAGTAAAACGAGTTAAACGAGTAAAACGAGTAAAACGAGTAAAACGAGTAAAACTAGTAAAACGAGTAAAACGAGTAAAACAAGTAAATCGAGTAAAACGAGTAAAACGAGTAAAACGAGTAAAACGAGCAAAACTAGTAAAACGAGTAAAACGAGTAAAACGAGTAAAACGAGTAAAACGAGCAATACGAGTAAAACGAGTAAAACGAGTAAAACGAGTAAAACGAGTAAAACGAGTAAAACGAGTAAAACGTGTAAAACGAGTAAAACGAGTAAAACGAGTAAAACGTGTAAAACGAGTAAAACGAGCAAAACGAGCAAAACTAGTAAAACTAGTAAAACGAGTAAATCGAGTAAACCGAGTAAAACGAGTAAAACTAGTAAAACGAGTATAACGAGTAAAACTAGTAAAACGAGTAAAACGAGTAAAACGAGTAAAAATAGTAAAACGAGTAAAACGAGTAAAACGAGTAAAACGAGTAAAACTAGTAAAACGAGTAAAACGAGTGAAACTAGTAAAACGAGTAAAACGAGTAAATCGAGTAAAACGAGTAAAACGAGTGAAACGAGTGAAACGAGTAAAACGAGTAAAACGAGTAAAACGAGTAAAACGAGTAAAACGAGTAAAACGAGTAAAATGAGTAAAACGAATAAAACGAGTAAAACGAGTAAAACGAGTAAAACGAGTAAAACGAGTAAAACGAGTAAAACGAGTAAAACGAGTAAAACGAGTAAAACGAGTAAAACGAGTAAAACGAGTAAAACGAGTAAAACGAGTAAAACGAGTAAAACGAGTAAAACGAGTAAAACGAGTAAAACGAGTAAAACGAGTAAAATGGGTAAAACGAGTAAAACGAGTAAAACGAGTAAAACGAGTTAAACGAGTAAAACGAGTAAAACGAGTAAAACGAGTAAAACGAGTAAAACGAGTAAAACGAGTAAAACGAGTAAAACTAGTAAAACGAGTAAAACGAGTAAAACAAGTAAATCGAGTAAAACGAGTAAAACGAGTAAAACGAGCAAAACTAGTAAAACGTGTAAAACGAGTAAAACGAGTAAAACGAGTAAAACGAGTAAAACGAGTAAAACGAGTAAAACGAGTAAAACGAGTAAAACGAGTAAAACGAGTAAAACGAGTAAAACGAGTAAAACGAGTAAAACGAGTAAAACGAGTAAAACGAGTAAAACGAGTAAAACGAGTAAAACGAGTAAAACGAGTAAAACGAGTAAAACGGGTAAAACGAGTAAAACGAGTAAAACGAGTAAAACGAGTTAAACGAGTAAAACGAGTAAAACGAGTAAAACGAGTAAAACGGGTAAAACGAGTAAAACGAGTAAAACGAGTAAAACGAGTTAAACGAGTAAAACGAGTAAAACGAGTAAAACGAGTAAAACGAGTAAAACTAGTAAAACGAGTAAAACGAGTAAAACAAGTAAATCGAGTAAAACGAGTAAAACGAGTAAAACGAGTAAAACGAGCAAAACTAGTAAAACGAGTAAAACGAGTAAAACGAGTAAAACGAGTAAAACGAGTAAAACGAGTAAAACGAGTGAAACGAGTGAAACGAGTAAAACGAGTGAAACGAGTAAAACGAGTAAAACGAGTAAAACGAGTAAAACGAGTAAAACGAGTAAAACGAGTAAAACGAATAAAACGAGTAAAACGAGTAAAACGAGTAAAACGAGTAAAATGGGTAAAACGAGTAAAACGAGTAAAACGAGTAAAACGAGTAAAACGAGTAAAATGGGTAAAACGAGCAAAACCAGTAAAACTAGTAAAACGAGTAAATCGAGTAAACCGAGTAAAACGAGTAAAACGAGTAAAACGAGTAAAACGAGTAAAACGAGTAAAACGAGCAAAACTAGTAAAACGGGTAAAACGAGTAAAACGAGTAAAACGAGTAAAACGAGTTAAACGAGTAAAACGAGTAAAACGAGTAAAACGAGCAAAACTAGTAAAACGAGTAAAACGAGTAAAACGAGTAAAACGAGCAAAACTAGTAAAACGAGTAAAACGAGTAAAACGTGTAAAACGAGTAAAACGAGCAAAACGAGCAAAACTAGTAAAACTAGTAAAACGAGTAAATCGAGTAAACCGAGTAAAACGAGTAAAACTAGTAAAACGAGTATAACGAGTAAAACGAGTAAAACTAGTAAAACGAGTATAACGAGTAAAACTAGTAAAACGAGTAAAACGAGTAAAAATAGTAAAACGAGTAAAACGAGTAAAACGAGTAAAACTAGTAAAACGAGTAAAACGAGTGAAACTAGTAAAACGAGTAAAACGAGTAAAACGAGTAAAACGAGTAAAACGAGTAAAACGAGTAAAACGAGTAAAACGAGTAAAACGAGTAAAACGAGTAACACGAGTAAAACGAGTGAAACGAGTGAAACGAGTAAAACGAGTAAAACGAGTAAAACGAGTAAAACGAGTAAAACGAGTAAAACGAGTAAAACGAATAAAACGAATAAAACGAATAAAACGAGTAAAACGAGTAAAACGAGTAAAACGAGTAAAACGAGTAAAACGAGTAAAACGAGTAAAACGAGTAAAACGAGTAAAACAAGTAAATCGAGTAAAACGAGTAAAACGAGTAAAACGAGTAAAACGAGCAAAATTAGTAAAACGAGTAAAACGAGTAAAACGAGTAAAACGAGCAATACGAGTAAAACGAGTAAAACGAGTAAAACGAGTAAAACGAGTAAAACGAGTAAAACGTGTAAAACGAGTAAAACGAGTAAAACGAGTAAAACGTGTAAAACGAGTAAAACGAGCAAAACGAGCAAAACTAGTAAAACTAGTAAAACGAGTAAAACGAGTAAAACGAGTAAAACGAGTAAAACGAGTAAAACGAGTAAAACGAGTAAAACGAGTAAAACGAGTAAAACGAGTAAAACGAGTAAAACGGGTAAAACGAGTAAAACGAGTAAAACGAGTAAAACGAGTTAAACGAGTAAAACGAGTAAAACGAGTAAAACGAGTAAAACGGGTAAAACGAGTAAAACGAGTAAAACGAGTAAAACGAGTTAAACGAGTAAAACGAGTAAAACGAGTAAAACGAGTAAAACGAGTAAAACTAGTAAAACGAGTAAAACGAGTAAAACAAGTAAATCGAGTAAAACGAGTAAAACGAGTAAAACGAGTAAAACGAGCAAAACTAGTAAAACGAGTAAAACGAGTAAAACGAGTAAAACGAGTAAAACGAGTAAAACGAGTAAAACGAGTGAAACGAGTGAAACGAGTAAAACGAGTAAAACGAGTGAAACGAGTGAAACGAGTAAAACGAGTAAAACGAGTAAAACGAGTAAAACGAGTAAAACGAGTAAAACGAATAAAACGAGTAAAACGAGTAAAACGAGTAAAACGAGTAAAACGAGTAAAATGGGTAAAACGAGTAAAACGAGTAAAACGAGTAAAACGAGTAAAACGAGTAAAATGGGTAAAACGAGCAAAACCAGTAAAACTAGTAAAACGAGTAAATCGAGTAAACCGAGTAAAACGAGTAAAACGAGTAAAACGAGTAAAACGAGTAAAACGAGTAAAACGAGCAAAACTAGTAAAACGGGTAAAACGAGTAAAACGAGTAAAACGAGTAAAACGAGTTAAACGAGTAAAACGAGTAAAACGAGTAAAACGAGCAAAACTAGTAAAACGAGTAAAACGAGTAAAACGAGTAAAACGAGCAAAACTAGTAAAACGAGTAAAACGAGTAAAACGTGTAAAACGAGTAAAACGAGCAAAACGAGCAAAACTAGTAAAACTAGTAAAACGAGTAAATCGAGTAAACCGAGTAAAACGAGTAAAACTAGTAAAACGAGTATAACGAGTAAAACTAGTAAAACGAGTAAAACGAGTAAAAATAGTAAAACGAGTAAAACGAGTAAAACGAGTAAAACTAGTAAAACGAGTAAAACGAGTGAAACTAGTAAAACGAGTAAAACGAGTAAAACGAGTAAAACGAGTAAAACGAGTAAAACGAGTAAAACGAGTAAAACGAGTAAAACGAGTAAAACGAGTAAAACGAGTAAAACGAGTAAAACGAGTAAAACGAGTGAAACGAGTGAAACGAGTAAAACGAGTAAAACGAGTAAAACGAGTAAAACGAGTAAAACGAGTAAAACGAGTAAAACGAATAAAACGAATAAAACGAATAAAACGAGTAAAACGAGTAAAACGAGTAAAACGAGTAAAACGAGTAAAACGAGTAAAACGAGTAAAACGAGTAAAACGAGTAAAACAAGTAAATCGAGTAAAACGAGTAAAACGAGTAAAACGAGTAAAACGAGCAAAATTAGTAAAACGAGTAAAACGAGTAAAACGAGTAAAACGAGCAAAATTAGTAAAACGAGTAAAACGAGTAAAACGAGTAAAACGAGCAATACGAGTAAAACGAGTAAAACGAGTAAAACGAGTAAAACGAGTAAAACGAGTAAAACGTGTAAAACGAGTAAAACGAGTAAAACGAGTAAAACGTGTAAAACGAGTAAAACGAGCAAAACGAGCAAAACTAGTAAAACTAGTAAAACGAGTAAATCGAGTAAACCGAGTAAAACGAGTAAAACTAGTAAAACGAGTATAACGAGTAAAACTAGTAAAACGAGTAAAACGAGTAAAAATAGTAAAACGAGTAAAACGAGTAAAACGAGTAAAACGAGTAAAACTAGTAAAACGAGTAAAACGAGTGAAACTAGTAAAACGAGTAAAACGAGTAAATCGAGTAAAACGAGTAAAACGAGTGAAACGAGTGAAACGAGTAAAACGAGTAAAACGAGTAAAACGAGTAAAACGAGTAAAACGAGTAAAACGAGTAAAACGAGTAAAACGAGTAAAACGAGTAAAACGAGTAAAACGAGTAAAACGAGTAAAACGAGTAAAACGAGTAAAACGAGTAAAACGAGTAAAACGAGTAAAACGAGTAAAACGAGTAAAACGAGTAAAACGAGTAAAACGAGTAAAACGAGTAAAACGAGTAAAACGAGTAAAACGAGTAAAACGAGTAAAACTAGTAAAACGAGTAAAACGAGTAAAACAAGTAAATCGAGTAAAACGAGTAAAACGAGTAAAACGAGTAAAACGAGCAAAACTAGTAAAACGAGTGAAACGAGTAAAACGAGTGAAACGAGTAAAACGAGTAAAACGAGTAAAACGAGTAAAACGAGTAAAACGAGTAAAACGAGTAAAACGAGTAAAACGAGTAAAACGAGTAAAACGAGTAAAACGAGTAAAACGAGTAAAACGAGTAAAACGAGTAAAACGAGTAAAACGAGTAAAACGAGTAAAACGAGTAAAACGAGTAAAACGAGTAAAACGAGTAAAACGAGTAAAACGAGTAAAACGAGTAAAACGAGTAAAACGAGTAAAACGAGTAAAACGAGTAAAACGAGTAAAACGAGTAAAACGAGTAAAACGAGTAAAACGAGTTAAACGAGTAAAACGAGTAAAACGAGTAAAACGAGTAAAACGAGTAAAACGAGTAAAACGAGTAAAACGAGTAAAACGAGTTAAACGAGTAAAACGAGTAAAACGAGTAAAACGAGTAAAACGAGTAAAACTAGTAAAACGAGTAAAACGAGTAAAACAAGTAAATCGAGTAAAACGAGTAAAACGAGTAAAACGAGTAAAACGAGTAAAACGAGTAAAACGAGCAAAACTAGTAAAACGAGTAAAACGAGTAAAACGAGTAAAACGAGTAAAACGAGTAAAACGAGTAAAACGAGTGAAACGAGTAAAACGAGTAAAACGAGTAAAACGAGTAAAACGAGTAAAACGAGTAAAACGAGTAAAACGAGCAAAACTAGTAAAACGAGTAAAACGAGTAAAACGAGTAAAACGAGTAAAACGAGTAAAACGAGTAAAACGAGTAAAACGAGTAAAACGAGTAAAACGAGTAAAACGAGTAAAACGAGTAAAACGAGTAAAACGAGTAAAACGAGTAAAACGAGTAAAACGAGTAAAACGAGTAAAACGAGTAAAACGAGTAAAACGAGTAAAACGAGTAAAAACGAGTAAAACGAGTAAAACGAGTAAAACGAGTAAAACGAGTAAAACGAGTAAAACGAGTAAAACGAGTAAAACGAGTAAAACGAGTAAAACGAGTAAAACGAGTAAAACGAGTAAAACGAGTAAAACGAGTTAAACGAGTAAAACGAGTAAAACGAGTAAAACGAGCAAAACTAGTAAAACGAGTAAAACGAGTAAAACGAGTAAAACGAGTAAAACGAGTAAAACGAGTAAAACGAGTAAAACGAGCAAAACTAGTAAAACGGGTAAAACGAGTAAAACGAGTAAAACGAGTAAAACGAGTTAAACGAGTAAAACGAGTAAAACGAGTTAAACGAGTAAAACGAGTAAAACGAGTAAAACGAGCAAAACCAGTAAAACGAGTAAAACGAGTAAAACGAGTAAAACGAGCAAAACTAGTAAAACGAGTAAAACGAGTAAAACGTGTAAAACGAGTAAAACGAGCAAAACGAGCAAAACTAGTAAAACTAGTAAAACGAGTAAATCGAGTAAACCGAGTAAAACGAGTAAAACTAGTAAAACGAGTATAACGAGTAAAACTAGTAAAACGAGTAAAACGAGTAAAAATAGTAAAACGAGTAAAACGAGTAAAACGAGTAAAACTAGTAAAACGAGTAAAACGAGTGAAACTAGTAAAACGAGTAAAACGAGTAAAACGAGTAAAACGAGTAAAACGAGTAAAACGAGTAAAACGAGTAAAACGAGTGAAACGAGTGAAACGAGTAAAACGAGTAAAACGAGTAAAACGAGTAAAACGAGTAAAACGAGTAAAACGAATAAAACGAATAAAACGAATAAAACGAGTAAAACGAGTAAAACGAGTAAAACGAGTAAAACGAGTAAAACGAGTAAAACGAGTAAAACGAGTAAAACGAGTAAAACGAGTAAAACGAGTAAAACGAGTAAAACGGGTAAAACGAGTAAAACGAGTAAAACGAGTAAAACGAGTTAAACGAGTAAAACGAGTAAAACGAGTAAAACGAGTAAAACGAGTAAAACTAGTAAAACGAGTAAAACGAGTAAAACCAGTAAATCGAGTAAAACGAGTAAAACGAGTAAAACGAGCAAAACTAGTAAAACGAGTAAAACGAGTAAAACGAGTAAAACGAGTAAAACGAGTAAAACGAGTAAAACGAGTAAAACGAGTAAAACGAGTAAAACGTGTAAAACGAGTAAAACGAGTAAAACGAGTAAAACGTGTAAAACGAGTAAAACGAGCAAAACGAGCAAAACTAGTAAAACTAGTAAAACGAGTAAATCGAGTAAACCGAGTAAAACGAGTAAAACTAGTAAAACGAGTATAACGAGTAAAACTAGTAAAACGAGTAAAACGAGTAAAAATAGTAAAACGAGTAAAACGAGTTAAACGAGTAAAACGAGTAAAACTAGTAAAACGAGTAAAACGAGTAAAACGAGCAAAACTAGTAAAACGAGTAAAACGAGTAAAACGAGTAAAACGAGTAAAACGAGTAAAACGAGTAAAACGAGTAAAACGAGTAAAACGAGTAAAACGAGTAAAACGAGTAAAACGAGTAAAACGAGTAAAACGAGTAAAACGAGTAAAACGAGTAAAACGAGTAAAACGAGTAAAACGAGTAAAACGAGTAAAACGAGTAAAACGAGTAAAACGAGTAAAACGAGTAAAACGAGTAAAACGAGTAAAACGAGTAAAACGAGTAAAACGAGTAAAACGAGTAAAACGAGTAAAACGAGTAAAACGAGTAAAACGAGTAAAACGAGTAAAACGAGTAAAACGAGTAAAACGAGTAAAACGAGTAAAACGAGTAAAACGAGTAAAACGAGTAAAACGAGTAAAACGAGTAAAACGAGTAAAACGAGTAAAACGAGTAAAACGAGTAAAACGAGCAAAACTAGTAAAACGGGTAAAACGAGTAAAACGAGTAAAACGAGTAAAACGAGTTAAACGAGTAAAACGAGTAAAACGAGTAAAACGAGCAAAACTAGTAAAACGAGTAAAACGAGTAAAACGAGTAAAACGAGCAAAACTAGTAAAACGAGTAAAACGAGTAAAACGTGTAAAACGAGTAAAACGAGCAAAACGAGCAAAACTAGTAAAACTAGTAAAACGAGTAAATCGAGTAAACCGAGTAAAACGAGTAAAACTAGTAAAACGAGTATAACGAGTAAAACTAGTAAAACGAGTAAAACGAGTAAAAATAGTAAAACGAGTAAAACGAGTAAAACGAGTAAAACTAGTAAAACGAGTAAAACGAGTGAAACTAGTAAAACGAGTAAAACGAGTAAAACGAGTAAAACGAGTAAAACGAGTAAAACGAGTAAAACGAGTAAAACGAGTAAAACGAGTAAAACGAGTAAAACGAGTGAAACGAGTGAAACGAGTAAAACGAGTAAAACGAGTAAAACGAGTAAAACGAGTAAAACGAGTAAAACGAGTAAAACGAGTAAAACGAGTAAAACGAATAAAACGAATAAAACGAGTAAAACGAGTAAAACGAGTAAAACGAGTAAAACGAGTAAAACGAGTAAAACGAGTAAAACGAGTAAAACGAGTAAAACGAGTAAAACGGGTAAAACGAGTAAAACGAGTAAAACGAGTAAAACGAGTAAAACGAGCAAAACTAGTAAAACGAGTAAAACGAGTAAAACGAGTAAAACGAGCAATACGAGTAAAACGAGTAAAACGAGTAAAACGAGTAAAACGAGTAAAACGTGTAAAACGAGTAAAACGAGTAAAACGAGTAAAACGTGTAAAACGAGTAAAACGAGCAAAACGAGCAAAACTAGTAAAACTAGTAAAACGAGTAAATCGAGTAAACCGAGTAAAACGAGTATAACTAGTAAAACGAGTATAACGAGTAAAACTAGTAAAACGAGTAAAACGAGTAAAAATAGTAAAACGAGTAAAACGAGTTAAACGAGTAAAACGAGTAAAACTAGTAAAACGAGTAAAACGAGTAAAACGAGCAAAACTAGTAAAACGAGTAAAACGAGTAAAACGAGTAAATCGAGTAAAACGAGTAAAACGAGTAAAACGAGCAAAACTAGTAAAACGTGTAAAACGAGTAAAACGAGTAAAACGAGTAAAACGAGTAAAACGAGTAAAACGAGTAAAACGAGTAAAACGAGTAAAACGAGTAAAACGAGTAAAACGAGTAAAACGAGTAAAACGAGTAAAACGAGTAAAACGAGTAAAACGAGTAAAACGAGTAAAACGAGTAAAACGAGTAAAACGAGTAAAACGAGTAAAACGAGTAAAACGAGTAAAACGAGTAAAACGAGTAAAACGAGTAAAACGGGTAAAACGAGTAAAACGAGTAAAACGAGTTAAACGAGTAAAACGAGTAAAACGAGTAAAACGAGTAAAACGAGTAAAACTAGTAAAACGAGTAAAACGAGTAAAACAAGTAAATCGAGTAAAACGAGTAAAACGAGTAAAACGAGTAAAACGAGCAAAACTAGTAAAACGAGTAAAACGAGTAAAACGAGTAAAACGAGTAAAACGAGTAAAACGAGTGAAACGAGTGAAACGAGTAAAACGAGTAAAACGAGTAAAACGAGTAAAACGAGTAAAACGAGTAAAACGAATAAAACGAGTAAAACGAGTAAAACGAGTAAAACGAGTAAAACGAGTAAAATGGGTAAAACGAGTAAAACGAGTAAAACGAGTAAAACGAGTAAAACGAGTAAAATGGGTAAAACGAGCAAAACCAGTAAAACTAGTAAAACGAGTAAATCGAGTAAACCGAGTAAAACGAGTAAAACGAGTAAAACGAGTAAAACGAGTAAAACGAGTAAAACGAGTAAAACGAGCAAAACTAGTAAAACGGGTAAAACGAGTAAAACGAGTAAAACGAGTAAAACGAGTTAAACGAGTAAAACGAGTAAAACGAGTAAAACGAGCAAAACTAGTAAAACGAGTAAAACGAGTAAAACGAGTAAAACGAGCAAAACTAGTAAAACGAGTAAAACGAGTAAAACGTGTAAAACGAGTAAAACGAGCAAAACGAGCAAAACTAGTAAAACTAGTAAAACGAGTAAATCGAGTAAACCGAGTAAAACGAGTAAAACTAGTAAAACGAGTATAACGAGTAAAACTAGTAAAACGAGTAAAAATAGTAAAACGAGTAAAACGAGTAAAACGAGTAAAACTAGTAAAACGAGTAAAACGAGTGAAACTAGTAAAACGAGTAAAACGAGTAAAACGAGTAAAACGAGTAAAACGAGTAAAACGAGTAAAACGAGTAAAACGAGTAAAACGAGTAAAACGAGTAAAACGAGTAAAACGAGTAAAACGAGTAAAACGAGTAAAACGAGTAAAACGAGTAAAACGAGTAAAACGAGTGAAACGAGTGAAACGAGTAAAACGAGTAAAACGAGTAAAACGAGTAAAACGAGTAAAACGAGTAAAACGTGTAAAACGAATAAAACGAATAAAACGAATAAAACGAGTAAAACGAGTAAAACGAGTAAAACGAGTAAAACGAGTAAAACGAGTAAAACGAGTAAAACAAGTAAATCGAGTAAAACGAGTAAAACGAGTAAAACGAGTAAAACGAGCAAAATTAGTAAAACGAGTAAAACGAGTAAAACGAGTAAAACGAGCAATACGAGTAAAACGAGTAAAACGAGTAAAACGAGTAAAACGTGTAAAACGAGTAAAACGAGTAAAACGAGTAAAACGTGTAAAACGAGTAAAACGAGCAAAACGAGCAAAACTAGTAAAACTAGTAAAACGAGTAAATCGAGTAAACCGAGTAAAACGAGTAAAACTAGTAAAACGAGTATAACGAGTAAAACTAGTAAAACGAGTAAAACGAGTAAAAATAGTAAAACGAGTAAAACGAGTAAAACGAGTAAAACGAGTAAAACTAGTAAAACGAGTAAAACGAGTGAAACTAGTAAAACGAGTAAAACGAGTAAATCGAGTAAAACGAGTAAAACGAGTGAAACGAGTGAAACGAGTAAAACGAGTAAAACGAGTAAAACGAGTAAGACGAGTAAAATGAGTAAAACGAATAAAACGAGTAAAACGAGTAAAACGAGTAAAACGAGTAAAACGAGTAAAACGAGTAAAACGAGTAAAACGAGTAAAACGAGTAAAACGAGTAAAACGAGTAAAACGAGTAAAACGAGTTAAACGAGTAAAACGAGTAAAACGAGTAAAACGAGCAAAACTAGTAAAACGAGTAAAACGAGTAAAACGAGTAAAACGAGTAAAACGAGTAAAACGAGTAAAACGAGTAAAACGAGCAAAACTAGTAAAACTAGTAAAACGAGTAAAACGAGTAAAACGAGTAAAACGAGTAAAACGAGTAAAACGAGTAAAACGAGTAAAACGAGCAAAACTAGTAAAACGGGTAAAACGAGTAAAACGAGTAAAACGAGTAAAACGAGTTAAACGAGTAAAACGAGTAAAACGAGTTAAACGAGTAAAACGAGTAAAACGAGTAAAACGAGCAAAACCAGTAAAACGAGTAAAACGAGTAAAACGAGTAAAACGAGCAAAACTAGTAAAACGAGTAAAACGAGTAAAACGTGTAAAACGAGTAAAACGAGCAAAACGAGCAAAACTAGTAAAACTAGTAAAACGAGTAAATCGAGTAAACCGAGTAAAACGAGTAAAACTAGTAAAACGAGTATAACGAGTAAAACTAGTAAAACGAGTAAAACGAGTAAAAATAGTAAAACGAGTAAAACGAGTAAAACGAGTAAAACTAGTAAAACGAGTAAAACGAGTGAAACTAGTAAAACGAGTAAAACGAGTAAAACGAGTAAAACGAGTAAAACGAGTAAAACGAGTAAAACGAGTAAAACGAGTGAAACGAGTGAAACGAGTAAAACGAGTAAAACGAGTAAAACGAGTAAAACGAGTAAAACGAGTAAAACGAATAAAACGAATAAAACGAATAAAACGAGTAAAACGAGTAAAACGAGTAAAACGAGTAAAACGAGTAAAACGAGTAAAACGAGTAAAACGAGTAAAACGAGTAAAACGAGTAAAACGAGTAAAACGAGTAAAACGGGTAAAACGAGTAAAACGAGTAAAACGAGTAAAACGAGTTAAACGAGTAAAACGAGTAAAACGAGTAAAACGAGTAAAACGAGTAAAACTAGTAAAACGAGTAAAACGAGTAAAACCAGTAAATCGAGTAAAACGAGTAAAACGAGTAAAACGAGCAAAACTAGTAAAACGAGTAAAACGAGTAAAACGAGTAAAACGAGTAAAACGAGTAAAACGAGTAAAACGAGTAAAACGAGTAAAACGTGTAAAACGAGTAAAACGAGTAAAACGAGTAAAACGTGTAAAACGAGTAAAACGAGCAAAACGAGCAAAACTAGTAAAACTAGTAAAACGAGTAAATCGAGTAAACCGAGTAAAACGAGTAAAACTAGTAAAACGAGTATAACGAGTAAAACTAGTAAAACGAGTAAAACGAGTAAAAATAGTAAAACGAGTAAAACGAGTTAAACGAGTAAAACGAGTAAAACTAGTAAAACGAGTAAAACGAGTAAAACGAGCAAAACTAGTAAAACGAGTAAAACGAGTAAAACGAGTAAAACGAGTAAAACGAGTAAAACGAGTAAAACGAGTAAAACGAGTAAAACGAGTAAAACGAGTAAAACGAGTAAAACGAGTAAAACGAGTAAAACGAGTAAAACGAGTAAAACGAGTAAAACGAGTAAAACGAGTAAAACGAGTAAAACGAGTAAAACGAGTAAAACGAGTAAAACGAGTAAAACGAGTAAAACGAGTAAAACGAGTAAAACGAGTAAAACGAGTAAAACGAGTAAAACGAGTAAAACGAGTAAAACGAGTAAAACGAGTAAAACGAGTAAAACGAGTAAAACGAGTAAAACGAGTAAAACGAGTAAAACGAGTAAAACGAGTAAAACGAGTAAAACGAGTAAAACGAGTAAAACGAGTAAAACGAGTAAAACGAGCAAAACTAGTAAAACGGGTAAAACGAGTAAAACGAGTAAAACGAGTAAAACGAGTTAAACGAGTAAAACGAGTAAAACGAGTAAAACGAGCAAAACTAGTAAAACGAGTAAAACGAGTAAAACGAGTAAAACGAGCAAAACTAGTAAAACGAGTAAAACGAGTAAAACGTGTAAAACGAGTAAAACGAGCAAAACGAGCAAAACTAGTAAAACTAGTAAAACGAGTAAATCGAGTAAACCGAGTAAAACGAGTAAAACTAGTAAAACGAGTATAACGAGTAAAACTAGTAAAACGAGTAAAACGAGTAAAAATAGTAAAACGAGTAAAACGAGTAAAACGAGTAAAACTAGTAAAACGAGTAAAACGAGTGAAACTAGTAAAACGAGTAAAACGAGTAAAACGAGTAAAACGAGTAAAACGAGTAAAACGAGTAAAACGAGTAAAACGAGTAAAACGAGTAAAACGAGTAAAACGAGTGAAACGAGTGAAACGAGTAAAACGAGTAAAACGAGTAAAACGAGTAAAACGAGTAAAACGAGTAAAACGAGTAAAACGAGTAAAACGAGTAAAACGAATAAAACGAATAAAACGAGTAAAACGAGTAAAACGAGTAAAACGAGTAAAACGAGTAAAACGAGTAAAACGAGTAAAACGAGTAAAACGAGTAAAACGAGTAAAACGGGTAAAACGAGTAAAACGAGTAAAACGAGTAAAACGAGTTAAACGAGTAAAACGAGTAAAACGAGTAAAACGAGTAAAACGAGTAAAACTAGTAAAACGAGTAAAACGAGTAAAACAAGTAAATCGAGTAAAACGAGTAAAACGAGTAAAACGAGCAAAACTAGTAAAACGAGTAAAACGAGTAAAACGAGTAAAACGAGCAATACGAGTAAAACGAGTAAAACGAGTAAAACGAGTAAAACGAGTAAAACGTGTAAAACGAGTAAAACGAGTAAAACGAGTAAAACGTGTAAAACGAGTAAAACGAGCAAAACGAGCAAAACTAGTAAAACTAGTAAAACGAGTAAATCGAGTAAACCGAGTAAAACGAGTATAACTAGTAAAACGAGTATAACGAGTAAAACTAGTAAAACGAGTAAAACGAGTAAAAATAGTAAAACGAGTAAAACGAGTTAAACGAGTAAAACGAGTAAAACTAGTAAAACGAGTAAAACGAGTAAAACGAGCAAAACTAGTAAAACGAGTAAAACGAGTAAAACGAGTAAATCGAGTAAAACGAGTAAAACGAGTAAAACGAGCAAAACTAGTAAAACGTGTAAAACGAGTAAAACGAGTAAAACGAGTAAAACGAGTAAAACGAGTAAAACGAGTAAAACGAGTAAAACGAGTAAAACGAGTAAAACGAGTAAAACGAGTAAAACGAGTAAAACGAGTAAAACGAGTAAAACGAGTAAAACGAGTAAAACGAGTAAAACGAGTAAAACGAGTAAAACGAGTAAAACGAGTAAAACGAGTAAAACGAGTAAAACGAGTAAAACGAGTAAAACGAGTAAAACGAGTAAAACGAGTAAAACGGGTAAAACGAGTAAAACGAGTAAAACGAGTTAAACGAGTAAAACGAGTAAAACGAGTAAAACGAGTAAAACGAGTAAAACTAGTAAAACGAGTAAAACGAGTAAAACAAGTAAATCGAGTAAAACGAGTAAAACGAGTAAAACGAGTAAAACGAGCAAAACTAGTAAAACGAGTAAAACGAGTAAAACGAGTAAAACGAGTAAAACGAGTAAAACGAGTGAAACGAGTGAAACGAGTAAAACGAGTAAAACGAGTAAAACGAGTAAAACGAGTAAAACGAGTAAAACGAATAAAACGAGTAAAACGAGTAAAACGAGTAAAACGAGTAAAACGAGTAAAATGGGTAAAACGAGTAAAACGAGTAAAACGAGTAAAACGAGTAAAACGAGTAAAATGGGTAAAACGAGCAAAACCAGTAAAACTAGTAAAACGAGTAAATCGAGTAAACCGAGTAAAACGAGTAAAACGAGTAAAACGAGTAAAACGAGTAAAACGAGTAAAACGAGTAAAACGAGCAAAACTAGTAAAACGGGTAAAACGAGTAAAACGAGTAAAACGAGTAAAACGAGTTAAACGAGTAAAACGAGTAAAACGAGTAAAACGAGCAAAACTAGTAAAACGAGTAAAACGAGTAAAACGAGTAAAACGAGCAAAACTAGTAAAACGAGTAAAACGAGTAAAACGTGTAAAACGAGTAAAACGAGCAAAACGAGCAAAACTAGTAAAACTAGTAAAACGAGTAAATCGAGTAAACCGAGTAAAACGAGTAAAACTAGTAAAACGAGTATAACGAGTAAAACTAGTAAAACGAGTAAAAATAGTAAAACGAGTAAAACGAGTAAAACGAGTAAAACTAGTAAAACGAGTAAAACGAGTGAAACTAGTAAAACGAGTAAAACGAGTAAAACGAGTAAAACGAGTAAAACGAGTAAAACGAGTAAAACGAGTAAAACGAGTAAAACGAGTAAAACGAGTAAAACGAGTAAAACGAGTAAAACGAGTAAAACGAGTAAAACGAGTAAAACGAGTAAAACGAGTAAAACGAGTGAAACGAGTGAAACGAGTAAAACGAGTAAAACGAGTAAAACGAGTAAAACGAGTAAAACGAGTAAAACGTGTAAAACGAATAAAACGAATAAAACGAATAAAACGAGTAAAACGAGTAAAACGAGTAAAACGAGTAAAACGAGTAAAACGAGTAAAACGAGTAAAACAAGTAAATCGAGTAAAACGAGTAAAACGAGTAAAACGAGTAAAACGAGCAAAATTAGTAAAACGAGTAAAACGAGTAAAACGAGTAAAACGAGCAATACGAGTAAAACGAGTAAAACGAGTAAAACGAGTAAAACGTGTAAAACGAGTAAAACGAGTAAAACGAGTAAAACGTGTAAAACGAGTAAAACGAGCAAAACGAGCAAAACTAGTAAAACTAGTAAAACGAGTAAATCGAGTAAACCGAGTAAAACGAGTAAAACTAGTAAAACGAGTATAACGAGTAAAACTAGTAAAACGAGTAAAACGAGTAAAAATAGTAAAACGAGTAAAACGAGTAAAACGAGTAAAACGAGTAAAACTAGTAAAACGAGTAAAACGAGTGAAACTAGTAAAACGAGTAAAACGAGTAAATCGAGTAAAACGAGTAAAACGAGTGAAACGAGTGAAACGAGTAAAACGAGTAAAACGAGTAAAACGAGTAAGACGAGTAAAATGAGTAAAACGAATAAAACGAGTAAAACGAGTAAAACGAGTAAAACGAGTAAAACGAGTAAAACGAGTAAAACGAGTAAAACGAGTAAAACGAGTAAAACGAGTAAAACGAGTAAAACGAGTAAAACGAGTTAAACGAGTAAAACGAGTAAAACGAGTAAAACGAGTAAAACGAGTAAAACGAGTAAAACTAGTAAAACGAGTAAAACGAGTAAAACAAGTAAATCGAGTAAAACGAGTAAAACGAGTAAAACGAGTAAAACGAGCAAAACTAGTAAAACGAGTGAAACGAGTAAAACGAGTGAAACGAGTAAAACGAGTAAAACGAGTAAAACGAGTAAAACGAGTAAAACGAGTAAAACGAGTAAAACGAGTAAAACGAGTAAAACGAGTAAAACGAGTAAAACGAGTAAAACGGGTAAAACGAGTAAAACGAGTAAAACGAGTAAAACGAGTTAAACGAGTAAAACGAGTAAAACGAGTAAAACGAGTAAAACGGGTAAAACGAGTAAAACGAGTAAAACGAGTAAAACGAGTTAAACGAGTAAAACGAGTAAAACGAGTAAAACGAGTAAAACGAGTAAAACTAGTAAAACGAGTAAAACGAGTAAAACAAGTAAATCGAGTAAAACGAGTAAAACGAGTAAAACGAGTAAAACGAGTAAAACGAGTAAAACGAGCAAAACTAGTAAAACGAGTAAAACGAGTAAAACGAGTAAAACGAGTAAAACGAGTAAAACGAGTAAAACGAGTAAAACGAGTGAAACGAGTAAAACGAGTAAAACGAGTAAAACGAGTAAAACGAGTAAAACGAGTAAAACGAATAAAACGAGTAAAACGAATAAAACGAGTAAAACGAGTAAAACGAGTAAAACGAGTAAAACGAGTAAAACCAGTAAAACGAGTAAAACCAGTAAAACGAGTAAAACGAGTAAAACGAGTAAAATGGGTAAAACGAGTAAAACGAATAAAACGAGTAAAACGAGTTAAACGAGTAAAACGAGTAAAACGAGTAAAACGAGTAAAACGAGTAAAACGAGTAAAACTAGTAAAACGAGTAAAACGAGTAAAACAAGTAAATCGAGTAAAACGAGTAAAACGAGTAAAACGAGCAAAACTAGTAAAACGAGTAAAACGAGTAAAACGAGTAAAACGAGTAAAACGAGTAAAACGAGTAAAACGAGTAAAACGAGTAAAACGAGTAAAACGAGTAAAACGAGTAAAACGAGTAAAACGAGTAAAACGAGTAAAACGAGTAAAACGAGTAAAACGAGTAAAACGAGTAAAACGAGTAAAACGAGTAAAACGAGTAAAACGAGTAAAACGAGTAAAACGAGTAAAACGAGTAAAACGAGTAAAACGAGTAAAACGAGTAAAACGAGTAAAACGAGTAAAACGAGTTAAACGAGTAAAACGAGTAAAACGAGTAAAACGAGCAAAACTAGTAAAACGAGTAAAACGAGTAAAACGAGTAAAACGAGTAAAACGAGTAAAACGAGCAAAACTAGTAAAACGGGTAAAACGAGTAAAACGAGTAAAACGAGTAAAACGAGTTAAACGAGTAAAACGAGTAAAACGAGTAAAACGAGCAAAACCAGTAAAACGAGTAAAACGAGTAAAACGATTAAAACGAGCAAAACTAGTAAAACGAGTAAAACGAGTAAAACGTGTAAAACGAGTAAAACGAGCAAAACGAGCAAAACTAGTAAAACTAGTAAAACGAGTAAATCGAGTAAACCGAGTAAAACGAGTAAAACTAGTAAAACGAGTATAACGAGTAAAACTAGTAAAACGAGTAAAACGAGTAAAACGAGTAAAACGAGTAAAACTAGTAAAACGAGTAAAACGAGTGAAACTAGTAAAACGAGTAAAACGAGTAAAACGAGTAAAACGAGTAAAACGAGTAAAACGAGTAAAACGAGTAAAACGAGTAAAACGAGTAAAACGAGTAAAACGAGTAAAACGAGTGAAACGAGTGAAACGAGTGAAACGAGTAAAACGAGTAAAACGAGTAAAACGAGTAAAACGAGTAAAACGAGTAAAACGAATAAAACGAATAAAACGAATAAAACGAGTAAAACGAGTAAAACGAGTAAAACGAGTAAAACGAGTAAAACGAGTAAAACGAGTAAAACGAGTAAAACGAGTAAAACGAGTAAAACGAGTAAAACGAGTAAAACGAGTAAAACGGGTAAAACGAGTAAAACGGGTAAAACGAGTAAAACGAGTAAAACGAGTAAAACGAGTTAAACGAGTAAAACGAGTAAAACGAGTAAAACGAGTAAAACGAGTAAAACTAGTAAAACGAGTAAAACGAGTAAAACAAGTAAATCGAGTAAAACGAGTAAAACGAGTAAAACGAGCAAAACTAGTAAAACGAGTAAAACGAGTAAAACGAGTAAAACGAGCAATACGAGTAAAACGAGTAAAACGAGTAAAACGAGTAAAACGAGTAAAACGTGTAAAACGAGTAAAACGAGTAAAACGAGTAAAACGTGTAAAACGAGTAAAACGAGCAAAACGAGCAAAACTAGTAAAACTAGTAAAACGAGTAAATCGAGTAAACCGAGTAAAACGAGTAAAACTAGTAAAACGAGTATAACGAGTAAAACTAGTAAAACGAGTAAAACGAGTAAAAATAGTAAAACGAGTAAAACGAGTTAAACGAGTAAAACGAGTAAAACTAGTAAAACGAGTAAAACGAGTAAAACGAGCAAAACTAGTAAAACGAGTAAAACGAGTAAAACGAGTAAAACGAGTAAAACGAGTAAAACGAGTAAAACGAGTAAAACGAGTAAAACGAGTAAAACGAGTAAAACGAGTAAAACGAGTAAAACGAGTAAAACGAGTAAAACGAGTAAAACGAGTAAAACGAGTAAAACGAGTAAAACGAGTAAAACGAGCAAAACTAGTAAAACGGGTAAAACGAGTAAAACGAGTAAAACGAGTAAAACGAGTTAAACGAGTAAAACGAGTAAAACGAGTAAAACGAGCAAAACTAGTAAAACGAGTAAAACGAGTAAAACGAGTAAAACGAGCAAAACTAGTAAAACGAGTAAAACGAGTAAAACGTGTAAAACGAGTAAAACGAGCAAAACGAGCAAAACTAGTAAAACTAGTAAAACGAGTAAATCGAGTAAACCGAGTAAAACGAGTAAAACTAGTAAAACGAGTATAACGAGTAAAACTAGTAAAACGAGTAAAACGAGTAAAAATAGTAAAACGAGTAAAACGAGTAAAATGAGTAAAACTAGTAAAACGAGTAAAACGAGTGAAACTAGTAAAACGAGTAAAACGAGTAAAACGAGTAAAACGAGTAAAACGAGTAAAACGAGTAAAACGAGTAAAACGAGTAAAACGAGTAAAACGAGTAAAACGAGTAAAACGAGAAAAACGAGTAAAACGAGTGAAACGAGTGAAACGAGTGAAACGAGTAAAACGAGTAAAACGAGTAAAACGAGTAAAACGAGTACAACGAGTAAAACGAGTAAAACGAGTAAAACGAGTAAAACGAATAAAACGAATAAAACGAATAAAACGAGTAAAACGAGTAAAACGAGTAAAACGAGTAAAACGAGTAAAACGAGTAAAACGAGTAAAACGAGTAAAACGAGTAAAACGAGTAAAACGAGTAAAACGAGTAAAACGAGTAAAACGAGTAAAACGAGTAAAACGGGTAAAACGAGTAAAACGAGTAAAACGAGTAAAACGAGTAAAACGAGTTAAACGAGTAAAACGAGTAAAACGAGTAAAACGAGTAAAACGAGCAATACGAGTAAAACGAGTAAAACGAGTAAAACGAGTAAAACGAGTAAAACGTGTAAAACGAGTAAAACGAGTAAAACGAGTAAAACGAGTAAAACGAGTAAAACGTGTAAAACGAGTAAAGCGAGCAAAACGAGCAAAACTAGTAAAACTAGTAAAACGAGTAAATCGAGTAAAACGAGTAAAACGAGTAAAACGAGTAAAACGAGTAAAACGAGTAAAACGAGTAAAACGAGTAAAACGAGTAAAACGAGTAAAACGAGTAAAACGAGTAAAACGAGTAAAACGAGTAAAACGAGTAAAACGAGTAAAACGAGTAAAACGGGTAAAACGAGTAAAACGAGTAAAACGAGTAAAACGAGTAAAACGAGTAAAACGAGTAAAACGAGTAAAACGAGTAAAACGAGTGAAACGAGTAAAACGAGTGAAACGAGTGAAACGAGTGAAACGAGTGAAACGAGTAAAACGAGTAAAACGAGTAAAACGAGTAAAACGAGTAAAACGAATAAAACGAATAAAACGAATAAAACGAGTAAAACGAGTAAAACGAGTAAAACGAGTAAAACGAGTAAAACGAGTAAAACGAGTAAAACGAGTAAAACGAGTAAAACGAGTAAAACGAGTAAAACGGGTAAAACGAGTAAAACGAGTAAAACGAGTAAAACGAGTTAAACGAGTAAAACGAGTAAAACGAGTAAAACGAGTAAAACGAGTAAAACGAGTAAAACTAGTAAAACGAGTAAAACGAGTAAAACAAGTAAATCGAGTAAAACGAGTAAAACGAGTAAAACGAGCAAAACTAGTAAAACGAGTAAAACGAGTAAAACGAGTAAAACGAGCAATACGAGTAAAACGAGTAAAACGAGTAAAACGAGTAAAACGAGTAAAACGAGTAAAACTAGTAAAACGAGTAAAACGAGTAAAACAAGTAAATCGAGTAAAACGAGTAAAACGAGTAAAACGAGCAAAACTAGTAAAACGAGTAAAACGAGTAAAACGAGTAAAACGAGTAAAACGAGTAAAACGAGTAAAACGAGTAAAACGAGTAAAACGAGTAAAACGAGTAAAACGAGTAAAACGAGTAAAACGAGTAAAACGAGTAAAACGAGTAAAACGAGTAAAACGAGTAAAACGAGTAAAACGAGTAAAACGAGTAAAATGGGTAAAACGAGTAAAACGAGTAAAACGAGTAAAACGAGTAAAACGAGTAAAACGAGTAAAACGAGTAAAACGAGTAAAACGAGTAAAACGAGTAAAACGAGTAAAACGAGTAAAACGAGTAAAACGAGTAAAACGAGTAAAACGAGTAAAACGAGTAAAACGAGTAAAACGAGTAAAACGAGTAAAACGAGTAAAACGAGTAAAACGAGTAAAACGAGTAAAACGAGTAAAACGAGTAAAACGAGTAAAACGAGTAAAACGAGTAAAACGAGTAAAACGAGTAAAACGAGTAAAACGAGTAAAACGAGTAAAACGAGTAAAACGAGTAAAACGAGTAAAACGAGTAAAACGAGTAAAACGAGTTAAACGAGTAAAACGAGTAAAACGAGTAAAACGAGTAAAACGAGCAAAACTAGTAAAACGAGTAAAACGAGTAAAACGAGTAAAACGAGTAAAACGAGTAAAACGAGTAAAACGAGCAAAACTAGTAAAACGGGTAAAACGAGTAAAACGAGTAAAACGAGTAAAACGAGTTAAACGAGTAAAACGAGTAAAACGAGTAAAACGAGCAAAACCAGTAAAACGAGTAAAACGAGTAAAACGAGTAAAACGAGCAAAACTAGTAAAACGAGTAAAACGAGTAAAACGTGTAAAACGAGTAAAACGAGCAAAACGAGCAAAACTAGTAAAACTAGTAAAACGAGTAAATCGAGTAAACCGAGTAAAACGAATAAAACGAGTAAAACGAGTAAAACGAGTAAAACGAGTAAAACGAGTAAAACGAGTAAAACGAGTAAAACGAGTAAAACGAGTAAAACGAGTAAAACGAGTAAAACGAGTAAAACGAGTAAAACGGGTAAAACGAGTAAAACGAGTAAAACGAGTAAAACGAGTTAAACGAGTAAAACGAGTAAAACGAGTAAAACGAGTAAAACGAGTAAAACTAGTAAAACGAGTAAAACAAGTAAAACAAGTAAATCGAGTAAAACGAGTAAAACGAGTAAAACGAGCAAAACTAGTAAAACGAGTAAAACGAGTAAAACGAGTAAAACGAGCAATACGAGTAAAACGAGTAAAACGAGTAAAACGAGTAAAACGAGTAAAACGTGTAAAACGAGTAAAACGAGTAAAACGAGTAAAACGTGTAAAACGAGTAAAACGAGCAAAACGAGCAAAACTAGTAAAACTAGTAAAACGAGTAAATCGAGTAAACCGAGTAAAACGAGTAAAACTAGTAAAACGAGTATAACGAGTAAAACTAGTAAAACGAGTAAAACGAGTAAAAATAGTAAAACGAGTAAAACGAGTTAAACGAGTAAAACGAGTAAAACTAGTAAAACGAGTAAAACGAGTAAAACGAGCAAAACTAGTAAAACGAGTAAAACGAGTAAAACGAGTAAAACGAGTAAAACGAGTAAAACGAGTAAAACGAGTAAAACGAGTAAAACGAGTAAAACGAGTAAAACGAGTAAAACGAGTAAAACGAGTAAAACGAGTAAAACGAGTAAAACGAGTAAAACGAGTAAAACGAGTAAAACGAGTAAAACGAGTAAAACGAGTAAAACGAGTAAAACGAGTAAAACGAGTAAAACGAGCAAAACGAGCAAAACTAGTAAAACTAGTAAAACGAGTAAATCGAGTAAACCGAGTAAAACGAGTAAAACGAGTAAAACGAATAAAACGAATAAAACGAATAAAACGAGTAAAACGAGTAAAACGAGTAAAACGAGTAAAACGAGTAAAACGAGTAAAACGAGTAAAACGAGTAAAACGAGTAAAACGAGTAAAACGAGTAAAACGAGTAAAACGGGTAAAACGAGTAAAACGAGTAAAACGAGTAAAACGAGTTAAACGAGTAAAACGAGTAAAACGAGTTAAACGAGTAAAACGAGTAAAACGAGTAAAACGAGTAAAACGAGTAAAACTAGTAAAACGAGTAAAACGAGTAAAACAAGTAAATCGAGTAAAACGAGTAAAACGAGTAAAACGAGCAAAACTAGTAAAACGAGTAAAACGAGTAAAACGAGTAAAACGAGCAATACGAGTAAAACGAGTAAAACGAGTAAAACGAGTAAAACGAGTAAAACGTGTAAAACGAGTAAAACGAGTAAAACGAGTAAAACGTGTAAAACGAGTAAAACGAGCAAAACGAGCAAAACTAGTAAAACTAGTAAAACGAGTAAATCGAGTAAACCGAGTAAAACGAGTATAACTAGTAAAACGAGTATAACGAGTAAAACTAGTAAAACGAGTAAAACGAGTAAAAATAGTAAAACGAGTAAAACGAGTTAAACGAGTAAAACGAGTAAAACTAGTAAAACGAGTAAAACGAGTAAAACGAGCAAAACTAGTAAAACGAGTAAAACGAGTAAAACGAGTTAAACGAGTAAAACGAGTAAAACGAGTAAAACGAGTAAAACGAGTAAAACGAGTAAAACGAGTAAAACGAGTAAAACGAGTAAAACGAGTAAAACGAGTAAAACGAGTAAAACGAGTAAAACGAGTAAAACGAGTAAAACGAGTAAAACGAGTAAAACGAGTAAAACGAGTAAAACGAGTAAAACGAGTAAAACGAGTAACACGAGTAAAACGAGTAAAACGAGTAAAACGAGTAAAACGAGTAAAACGAGTAAAACGGGTAAAACGAGTAAAACGAGTAAAACGAGTAAAACGAGTAAAACGAGTATAACGAGTAAAACGAGTAAAACGAGTAAAACGAGTAAAACGAGTAAAACGAGTAAAACGAGTGAAACGAGTAAAACGAGTGAAACGAGTGAAACGAGTGAAACGAGTAAAACGAGTAAAACGAGTAAAACGAGTAAAACGAGTAAAACGAGTAAAACGAGTAAAACGAATAAAACGAATAAAACGAATAAAACGAGTAAAACGAGTAAAACGAGTAAAACGAGTAAAACGAGTAAAACGAGTAAAACGAGTAAAACGAGTAAAACGAGTAAAACGGGTAAAACGAGTAAAACGAGTAAAACGAGTAAAACGAGTTAAACGAGTAAAACGAGTAAAACGAGTAAAACGAGTAAAACGAGTAAAACGAGTAAAACTAGTAAAACGAGTAAAACGAGTGAAACAAGTAAATCGAGTAAAACGAGTAAAACGAGTAAAACGAGCAAAACTAGTAAAACGAGTAAAACGAGTAAAACGAGTAAAACGAGCAATACGAGTAAAACGAGTAAAACGAGTAAAACGAGTAAAACGAGTAAAACGTGTAAAACGAGTAAAACGAGTAAAACGAGTAAAACGTGTAAAACGAGTAAAACGAGCAAAACGAGCAAAACTAGTAAAACTAGTAAAACGAGTAAATCGAGTAAACCGAGTAAAACGAGTATAACTAGTAAAACGAGTATAACGAGTAAAACTAGTAAAACGAGTAAAACGAGTAAAACGAGTAAAAATAGTAAAACGAGTAAAACGAGTTAAACGAGTAAAACGAGTAAAACTAGTAAAACGAGTAAAACGAGTAAAACGAGCAAAACTAGTAAAACGAGTAAAACGAGTAAAACGAGTAAAACGAGTAAAACGAGTAAAACGAGTAAAACGAGTAAAACGAGTAAAACGAGTAAAACGAGTAAAACGAGTAAAACGAGTAAAACGAGTAAAACGAGTAAAACGAGTAAAACGAGTAAAACGGGTAAAACGAGTAAAACGAGTAAAACGAGTAAAACGAGTTAAACGAGTAAAACGAGTAAAACGAACAAAACTAGTAGAACGAGTAAAACGAGTAAAACGAGTAAAACGAGCAAAACTAGTAAAACGAGTAAAACGAGTAAAACGAGTAAAACGTGTAAAACGAGTAAAACGAGTAAAACGAGCAAAACCAGTAAAACTAGTAAAACGAGTAAATCGAGTAAACCGAGTAAAACGGAGTAAAACTAGTAAAACGAGTATAACGAGTAAAACTAGTAAAACGAATAAAACGAGTAAAAATAGTAAAACGAGTAAAACGAGTAAAACGAGTAAAACTAGTAAAACGAGTAAAACGAGTAAAACGAGTAAAACGAGTAAAACGAGTAAAACGAGTAAAACGAGTAAAACGAGTAAAACGAGCAAAACTAGTAAAACGAGTAAAACGAGTAAAACGAGTAAAACGAGCAAAACTAGTAAAACGAGTAAAACGAGTAAAACGAGTAAAACGAGTAAAACGAGTAAAACGAGTAAAACGAGTAAAACGAGTAAAACGAGTAAAACGAGTAAAACGAGTAAAACGAGCAAAACTAGTAAAACGAGTAAAACGAGTAAAACGAGTAAAACGAGCAAAACTAGTAAAACGAGTAAAACGAGTAAAACGAGTAAAACGAGCAAAACTAGTAAAACGAGTAAAACGAGTAAAACGTGTAAAACGAGTAAAACGAGCAAAACGAGCAAAACTAGTAAAACTAGTAAAACGAGTAAATCGAGTAAACCGAGTAAAACGAGTAAAACTAGTAAAACGAGTATAACGAGTAAAACTAGTAAAACGAATAAAACGAGTAAAAATAGTAAAACGAGTAAAACGAGTAAAACGAGTAAAACTAGTAAAACGAGTAAAACGAGTAAACCGAGTAAAACGAGTAAAACGAGTAAAACGAGTAAAACGAGTAAAACGAGCAAAACTAGTAAAACGGGAGTAAAACGAGTAAAACGAGTAAAACGAGTAAAACGAGTTAAACGAGTTAAAACGAGTAAAACGAGTAAAACGAGCAAAACTAGTAAAACGAGTAAAACGAGTAAAACGAGTAAAACGAGCAAAACTAGTAAAACGAGTAAAACGAGTAAAACGTGTAAAACGAGTAAAACGAGCAAAACGAGCAAAACTAGTAAAACTAGTAAAACGAGTAAATCGAGTAAACCGAGTAAAACGAGTAAAACTAGTAAAACGAGTATAACGAGTAAAACTAGTAAAACGAGTAAAACGAGTAAAAATAGTAAAACGAGTAAAACGAGGAAAACGAGTAAAACTAGTAAAACGAGTAAAACGAGTGAAACTAGTAAAACGAGTAAAACGAGTAAAACGAGTAAAACGAGTAAAACGAGTAAAACGAGTAAAACGAGTAAAACGAGTAAAACGAGTAAAACGAGTAAAACGAGTAAAACGAGTGAAACGAGTGAAACGAGTGAAACGAGTGAAACGAGTAAAACGAGTAAAACGAGTAAAACGAATAAAACGAATAAAACGAGTAAAACGAGTAAAACGAGTAAAACGAGTAAAACGAGTAAAACGAGTAAAACGAGTAAAACGAGTAAAACGAGTAAAACGAGTAAAACGGGTAAAACGAGTAAAACGAGTAAAACGAGTAAAACGAGTTAAACGAGTAAAACGAGTAAAACGAGTAAAACGAGTAAAACGAGTAAAACTAGTAAAACGAGTAAAACGAGTAAAACAAGTAAATCGAGTAATCGAGTAAAACGAGTAAAACGAGTAAAACGAGTAAAACGAGTAAAACGAGTAAAACGTGTAAAACGAGTAAAACGAGTAAAACGAGTAAAACGTGTAAAACGAGTAAAACGAGCAAAACGAGCAAAACTAGTAAAACTAGTAAAACGAGTAAATCGAGTAAACCGAGTAAAACGAGTATAACTAGTAAAACGAGTATAACGAGTAAAACTAGTAAAACGAGTAAAACGAGTAAAAATAGTAAAACGAGTAAAACGAGTTAAACGAGTAAAACGAGTAAAACTAGTAAAACGAGTAAAACGAGTAAAACGAGCAAAACTAGTAAAACGAGTAAAACGAGTAAAACGAGTAAAACGAGTAAAACGAGTAAAACGAGTAAAACGAGTAAAACGAGTAAAACGAGTAAAACGAGTAAAACGAGTAAAACGAGTAAAACGAGTAAAACGAGTAAAACGAGTAAAACGAGTAAAACGAGTAAAACGAGTAAAACGAGTAAAACGAGTAAAACGAGTAAAACGAGTAAAACGAGTAAAACGAGTAAAACGAGTAAAACGAGTAAAACGAGTAAAACGAGTAAAACGAGTAAAACGAGTAAAACGAGTAAAACGAGTAAAACGAGTAAAACGAGTAAAACGAGTAAAACGAGTAAAACGAGTAAAACGAGTAAAACGAGTAAAACGAGTAAAACGAGTAAAACGAGTAAAACGAGTAAAACGAGTAAAACGAGTAAAACGAGTAAAACGAGTAAAACGAGTAAAACGAGTAAAACGAGTAAAACGAGTAAAACGAGTAACACGAGTAAAACGAGTAAAACGAGTAAAACGAGTAAAACGAGTAAAACGAGTAAAACGGGTAAAACGAGTAAAACGAGTAAAACGAGTAAAACGAGTAAAACGAGTAAAACGAGTATAACGAGTAAAACGAGTAAAACGAGTAAAACGAGTAAAACGAGTAAAACGAGTAAAACGAGTGAAACGAGTAAAACGAGTGAAACGAGTGAAACGAGTGAAACGAGTAAAACGAGTAAAACGAGTAAAACGAGTAAAACGAGTAAAACGAGTAAAACGAGTAAAACGAATAAAACGAATAAAACGAATAAAACGAGTAAAACGAGTAAAACGAGTAAAACGAGTAAAACGAGTAAAACGAGTAAAACGAGTAAAACGAGTAAAACGAGTAAAACGGGTAAAACGAGTAAAACGAGTAAAACGAGTAAAACGAGTTAAACGAGTAAAACGAGTAAAACGAGTAAAACGAGTAAAACGAGTAAAACGAGTAAAACTAGTAAAACGAGTAAAACGAGTAAAACAAGTAAATCGAGTAAAACGAGTAAAACGAGTAAAACGAGCAAAACTAGTAAAACGAGTAAAACGAGTAAAACGAGTAAAACGAGCAATACGAGTAAAACGAGTAAAACGAGTAAAACGAGTAAAACGAGTAAAACGTGTAAAACGAGTAAAACGAGTAAAACGAGTAAAACGTGTAAAACGAGTAAAACGAGCAAAACGAGCAAAACTAGTAAAACTAGTAAAACGAGTAAATCGAGTAAACCGAGTAAAACGAGTATAACTAGTAAAACGAGTATAACGAGTAAAACTAGTAAAACGAGTAAAACGAGTAAAACGAGTAAAAATAGTAAAACGAGTAAAACGAGTTAAACGAGTAAAACGAGTAAAACTAGTAAAACGAGTAAAACGAGTAAAACGAGCAAAACTAGTAAAACGAGTAAAACGAGTAAAACGAGTAAAACGAGTAAAACGAGTAAAACGAGTAAAACGAGTAAAACGAGTAAAACGAGTAAAACGAGTAAAACGAGTAAAACGAGTAAAACGAGTAAAACGAGTAAAACGAGTAAAACGAGTAAAACGGGTAAAACGAGTAAAACGAGTAAAACGAGTAAAACGAGTTAAACGAGTAAAACGAGTAAAACGAACAAAACTAGTAGAACGAGTAAAACGAGTAAAACGAGTAAAACGAGCAAAACTAGTAAAACGAGTAAAACGAGTAAAACGAGTAAAACGTGTAAAACGAGTAAAACGAGTAAAACGAGCAAAACCAGTAAAACTAGTAAAACGAGTAAATCGAGTAAACCGAGTAAAACGAGTAAAACTAGTAAAACGAGTATAACGAGTAAAACTAGTAAAACGAATAAAACGAGTAAAAATAGTAAAACGAGTAAAACGAGTAAAACGAGTAAAACTAGTAAAACGAGTAAAACGAGTAAAACGAGTAAAACGAGTAAAACGAGTAAAACGAGTAAAACGAGTAAAACGAGTGAAACGAGTGAAACGAGTGAAACGAGTGAAACGAGTAAAACGAGTAAAACGAGTAAAACGAGTAAAACGAGTAAAACGAGTAAAACGAATAAAACGAGTAAAACGAGTAAAACGAGTAAACCGAGTAAAACGAGTAAAACGAGTAAAACGAGTAAAACGAGTAAAACGAGCAAAACTAGTAAAACGGGTAAAACGAGTAAAACGAGTAAAACGAGTAAAACGAGTTAAACGAGTAAAACGAGTAAAACGAGTAAAACGAGCAAAACTAGTAAAACGAGTAAAACGAGTAAAACGAGTAAAACGAGCAAAACTAGTAAAACGAGTAAAACGAGTAAAACGAGTAAAACGAGTAAAACGAGTAAAACGAGTAAAACGAGTAAAACGAGTAAAACGAGTAAAACGAGTAAAACGAGTAAAACGAGCAAAACTAGTAAAACGAGTAAAACGAGTAAAACGAGCAAAACGAGCAAAACTAGTAAAACGAGTAAAACGAGTAAAACGAGTAAAACGAGCAAAACTAGTAAAACGAGTAAAACGAGTAAAACGTGTAAAACGAGTAAAACGAGCAAAACGAGCAAAACTAGTAAAACTAGTAAAACGAGTAAATCGAGTAAACCGAGTAAAACGAGTAAAACTAGTAAAACGAGTATAACGAGTAAAACTAGTAAAACGAATAAAACGAGTAAAAATAGTAAAACGAGTAAAACGAGTAAAACGAGTAAAACTAGTAAAACGAGTAAAACGAGTAAACCGAGTAAAACGAGTAAAACGAGTAAAACGAGTAAAACGAGTAAAACGAGCAAAACTAGTAAAACGGGTAAAACGAGTAAAACGAGTAAAACGAGTAAAACGAGTAAAACGAGTTAAACGAGTAAAACGAGTAAAACGAGTAAAACGAGCAAAACTAGTAAAACGAGTAAAACGAGTAAAACGAGTAAAACGAGCAAAACTAGTAAAACGAGTAAAACGAGTAAAACGTGTAAAACGAGTAAAACGAGCAAAACGAGCAAAACTAGTAAAACTAGTAAAACGAGTAAATCGAGTAAACCGAGTAAAACGAGTAAAACTAGTAAAACGAGTATAACGAGTAAAACTAGTAAAACGAGTAAAACGAGTAAAAATAGTAAAACGAGTAAAACGAGGAAAACGAGTAAAACTAGTAAAACGAGTAAAACGAG